>NC_142521.1:345000-535000 GCF_964205215.1 Stylophora pistillata | reverse complement strand
TTACTTTTGGCAAGAGTACCATATAACCCGATACATTAATTATGCATTCAGTCTTTGTTCAATTAAAACAATAGCGATAACAATAGAACACCGCAGAGACTAGTAGTCTTTGTTTTGAAAATTTGGATTTTTTTTCTAAGTCTTTTTTGAAACAGGGTAAATTTGGTGCGTTTTGGCTTTGCAAAACAGAAAACTCAAGTAATTTTCCAGAGGTTTTTAATTTTGAAATATAACTGAATGTTCAGTTTCGCTTTGAAAGCGTAAAATTGGCCGGAAAATAACATCAAGTCTACGGTCAGGCTTTGAAGTTTGTCATTGCAAAGTTTAAATAAATTTTGTGTCTTACCTGTTCTTGTGGTTTTGGTTGATTCTTTCATTATCCTTTCGTGTCCTAGTGATGAAAATTGTTTGTGAAGGCCGGTGCATACAGCGATGCAAAGAAACCTTTGTATCTAGTCTTTCTGGACTTGACAAAGTTGGGCGATATGTTCGATAACGTTTCCAAAGGGATCGTTTCCGTAGTGCTGACGCCACATATATTCTTGTAGGTAGCCATCGAAAAGTCCTTTGGATGTTCATGTTTGGGGCAAACCTCGCTTGATTCCCCACCATGTATTTTCGATATCCTGTGTGTGCGCACCGGTGAATTCCGGCGCATTGAAGCCATTCCATCACAACCCTTTTTTGAACATCGCCACTCGTACCCGTCTCGCGATGAAGCACGTCGCGTCCATCTAAGTTCATTGCTGCGCCCAGCTCGAGGACATTTTACCCACGTCACAAGCGGGTTGTGATCCTTACACCACTGTATGCACCGGTCGTGATCCGATAATATTCGAGAAAGTCGAATAAAATTCAGTCTCCCCATCTCCGAGTTGTTGTTGTTGTTCTTCCTTCTATCTTCTTCTTTCGTTGATGTTATTAGAAAGAGGTATGAATAAATTTTGTTTTCTATGTGGTATTTGGCCAATCGTAGAGAAGAAGAAATCCATTCTTTAGTGCAAAGGGGACCTTTGGTGCATTATATCAATGCACATATTGTTATGAAAATTTTTTTACTGAAAGGTTAAAAAAAAATGTAGCTTTTGGAGAGGAACTCCTACCTGGTTTGCGTAGCATAGTGGTAAGGCTATGGTTTCATAATTGTGTGATAATAACGCGTTGTCTGAGGAGCGATGGTTCAAGGCTCAGCAGAACTGCCAAGAAGGTAAAAAGGAAAGGAAAGAAAAAAAAAAAAAACCGAGGAGAACTTAGGAACGAAGGGGAGAAGGGAGAAGAACGTGAGAAAGGAATGGAGACGAAAACGCCGCTTTCAATCAATTTCTCTTTTATTGAAGCAGTAAGTACTTATTAGTAATGTATATATGCTAAACCCATGGGAATAAGTCATTGTCTTAAAAACAATGAGGTGCATACATAATTAATGAAATTGAATGCATAATTAATGTATGGGGTTATATGGTACTCTTTCCGTTACTTTTAATTTATAAAGCTTTAAACAACCAAGGCCCACTATACATAAAAGAATATCTGCAGCCACACAGTGTCAAGGGTCATCAGCTACGTTCCTGCGATCAGGGTCTCCGTAAGGTCCCAAGAACTAACTTTAAGACCTTTGGTGATCGTGCTTTTGCCCGTTCTGGACCTTTTTTGTGGAACGAACTGCCGCTTGAAATTCGAAACAGTCCAAGTGTAACGATTTTTAAGTCAAAGCTTAAGACACATCTATTCAAGCTGGCTTACAGTTTGTTTTGATATTTTGTCGTTTATCATTTTAATATTTGTAGTTAATAATGTTGTAAAGCGCTTTAGAATATTTTATAATTTTAGCGCTCTAGAAATGTAAATTATTATTATTATAACCCATTATGTTGTATAATGCTTAATGTCATGATTAAGTATTGTTACTGCTTGACATCATAGCTATTAACATTAGAAACAATGGTTTTGATTTGTGTTATTGTAGCCTATAAAAATAATTTTTTTCTCACTCAGACATTCTTTTCAGAACTGCTCTAGCTTGCATGAAGTTTTGGAAAGGAAACAGGCCTTTCATTGATACCTTGACAATTTTCAAGTGGTCAAACGTAAGCTTTGTTGCAGATCACAATACAATATATAGTTATTTTGAATCATGAATCTGTTGATAGCTCATTGTTGGGAAATGACTGATCTTTAATTTAGTAATCAGTAAGTGTTATGTGGCTGTAAGGTGGTCTTGACTGACATCACTGCATGTGATTAGTGCACTTGGTCATATATTTTTCATGAATCATATATGTTCTTTTACTGAGTTGCAGATGAATGTAAAGGTCTTACCTACCAACAGAAGAATAAGAAAGCATCTGAAAAGTGGTGAGAAAGAAGTGACATGGAGAAAAAAAAGTTTGTGGATTCTGCAAAAGTTTATAAAGAATTAAATGTCAAAGTATCAGAACTCACGGAGGAGCAGAAAAGAAAACTAACTGATAGACACAGAAAGAAACTTTTGGAAGAGGTACTATTAATACAGCTGTGTATGTTCACCCTGATAGAGTTAAGTTGCCTATCTTCAAAAAACATTAATAATACTAACGGTAATTATGAATGATTCATATTGAGCATTTCCTTAGGGGATTTAAAAGAAGTGTTTTCGGGTTAGACCTATATCTTAATAATTAAGACTGAAGATAATATAACCTTTTTAATTGCCTTATTTTATTGCATGTATAAATCCTGGTTCTTGAAGATTTGGGTTGTCAGACATCCACATTATATCTGGATATCAGTGGTGAAGTGTACAACCTTGCATCTAGGGCTGGAACAGCATTTCTTGCAACTAATCAAGGGATGAGCATAAAATTTCGAGAATATTTTGGTAAGAAGACAATATTTGCTTTCAAACAGTGAAATTTTATGTGACAAGTACACCATAATTATTCACTTTGAGCGAGGTTAAGAATATGGAATCGAGTGTACTGTTTTGCATTTTAAACCAAAGATGGCATCTGCAGCCAATATCCTATTTGTGGATTGTGGCCATATAATAGATGACAGGTTCTTAATCAACCCTTTTCCTCCCCAGTCTTGCCTCTCTCTTGTTTTATGGTGTACATTGTGTATATTTTCTAGTGTTTGATTGCCCTCGCCTTCATTAAGATTTTAATAAAGCAATTACCCTATATGAGTTACCCTTACAAACAGAGCACTGCAGATATTTCATTCACTGATTAAGGTTTGCCATTTTATGGGAGAACTGGAACATAAAACATCCTTTTTGTGGGTGTTGGTGGACCTCATGAAGTGCCCATTAATGGAAGCTAAGAACTATGAAAAATGAACGGCACAATTTGGCACTTTGTTTCAAGGAAGGGAGCATGTCTTCAAGAGCTGCATCAAAGAGGATGTTAATAAGTAAGATCAAGATGCAGACACTGCTGTGATCTTAGCAAACAGGATAATGTCTTGATTGAGTCACCTATATAACAATCTTGCCATCTACCTTAGAGTCTGAGACAAGGAATTTCAGTGAGGGGTTGCATCTCATGGGACTACAGTACAAAATCCTATTTGATAGGGACTGGTTTTGATACCAAGAATAATTTATTTTCAAGTACTCCAGAGTTTTTAAACATTAATGTTGTAGGTGTTGTGACTTTTTCAAAATTAAGGTACATGTATGTAAGTTGAACCACAAAGAAGTGTATGGGCCATTTAATAGAATCCTCATGTGAAACTTACATGTAGCTGCCATTCATATCTTGTTTACATATTAAGTCTTTTGTTTACTTTCTGTTTTATAGGTGCAAATCATCAGCAATTTACTATTGCTCATGTGCAAGACCTTTTCAACAAGAAATACAGTAAGTATTTAAAAAACTGCAGAAGTTATCATTAAACAACTGCGTTTTGTATGTAACTAGTGGTTTGAGTTACAAATGGAATGTACTAAAGGAATGTAAATTCTAGTTTAATGCATGTATGAGTTATTTCAGAAATAGAATTTTTCTGGTTTAGTTAAGAAACAATTAATTACAGTGATGTTTTAAATAATGATCAAGTACTGGGAAAGAACATTATCTGCACTGCCCATGGCCCTCTTTACTTTCAGTGTTGTGCAAATTTGGATTCTGGGGAGCCATTTTGTTTACCAGGGGCCATTTGCTCTGTTATTTTAGTTACACTTAGTCAACAAGGATTGTGTACTGTGTAAAAAGGGCTCAATTAAGGACCAAAACAGCTACAGTAATTACTTCCTTGAAGACATAGCTTTTGCTAGAATGTTATGAATAATTTGTTGTTTTTCTACTGACGCCAACTCAAAACCAAAATTCAATACTAATTTTTTACTTAGATATGCAAACATTTATAAGTAGCGAGCAGAATTGTCATGAGTGAAAGTTGTCTAAAGTTCCATCATCTGCCTTAGTTGAGCTCTGAAGGAAGTCTTAGGGTAATAATTTACCGTAAGTAAATTTAAAGTATTTTTTGCAGTCACAAATTTGATTAATTAAAATTAATTAAATTAATTTGCTGAACATTTCACTGATAAATTAACTTTAAAAACCCTCCATCTGGTTCGAAATCAGGCCAGATTGCTGTATCAAAGTTAGGTCAATTTAATTCCATAGAGGTATAACCAAAATGCGACTGTTCATTCAGATCATGCCGCATTAGACCAATCAATGGAAATGAAATCATCGATCAATTTAGCTACATTACAATAAAATGTTAAATAGTATAATCTAGGTGAAGAGAATGACCCAATATTGATTCTAGAACCTAAGTGATAATAATTAGCCTAAGAGAATACACTCTTGATTGAAATGCCAAGACCAACAGTATTATGCTGGAGCCAGAAAGTATTTTTGTTAATGAAAGTCATGTAACCCTTTAAGCATACTTTTGAATGTTAACTCTATAGTTCATTTTCGAGGAATTGCTTTTTCCTTTGCTGTTATTTGCTTTTCCTTTAAATGCCTTAAAGGTTACATTGATTTTAATGTTTTGTCATGTGTAAATTTTAAGACGTCTAAATATAACATCAGAAATAGTGAGGTTACACTGGGGAAAGGCCTTTTTGGAACTGATGTTTTTAAGTTTTCTTTTTTTAATCATATTGTAGACCTGTGGAATTCTCTTCCACTACACATTAGAATGATTGAATCTTTCTCATCATTTAAGAACAGTATTAATGAATTTTATCAAAACAAATTTACTGGAAATAAGGATAGATTTTTATAATTAATTAATAATTATTGTCATGTTAATTATGCTATTTGAGCTACTATATTGTACGTAAAAATTTTTTTCCCTTCATTGAGGCAGTTTATTCTTATGAGGAATCTTTGAATTCTGTATAAACTGACCTAATTATTTAGATCTTGTAAATTTTTTATTTTTTTTAATAATCATTAATTTATCTTTAATTTGTATATTATGTTAAGACCTGTATAATTGAAATTGAGTATATTAAAAAATTAAATTAAATTGTTACTGCGGACGTGTCACGTATAGGATTAAAACAACACATCATTTATCTTTAATGCTCTCCACTGAACAAGTTTCATCTCAGTATATTAAGTGTACTTCACCAGGACCCAACTTATATGGTTTCTATTCTTATGAAATGTACCCATAGTAAAGTCGCTTTGAATTTGGTGATTCGTTGCAAATTATTTCACAACTATAAAATATTGTCGGTTAATTAATACAAATCACCTTTGAGGGAAAATTTCCTTGGTTTCTTCTTATTATTTCTTTACTGATAGTTAGTATCTGCCTTTTTTAAAAAAAGTTGAATTGTACTGTATGGAATTAATTATATTCAATGTGCGAGCAGTCGTGCATTCGGAGAAAAGAGAAAGGCAAATCACTGATGGACACTAATAGCTTTGACCTTAGTTTGAGCTGAACAATCAACTCTGATTTTACAGTTACGAAGCTAACTACACTTGCTTGGGAGATTATTTATAGTAGCATTAAATATTTTTTTCTTTTTTGGATAGATTGTAAAGATTGTGTGATACCTGCCAATCATACAGTTGTTCATGACTTTTTTGATGAGGTATTTTACGTTGCACCGATTTTGAGCTTGTCGCTTGTTTTCAAAGATGGAACACTTGGCAGGTCTGAATGGGACCTCCTTTTAAAATTCAGCTGTGAAATTTTGGATGCCACGCTCAGAAATCGTATGGCAACAGCCATCATCCAACGTGTATAGTTAATAACTGCAATGTATTATGTCATAAATACGCCAGTCTGATACTGAGTCGTCGTTGCAAACACAGGACATAACTTTAGATATAGGGTGGGTGAAGAGCCAAGAAAATGACTAATAAAACAGGGTTGAGTGGGCCACCGGCTACTCCCAAATTTCATATATTTAGAAAATATAAACAGAAAAATGAGGTTGATTTCGCGAGGTTCCAGTGATTACCTTTACACCCCACACTAACAGGCCGGTTAATGACCCCAATTTTCCGAAAATTAGAAAATAGCTGAAAACGGGGTCGTTCTCGCGAAGTTTCCAGTGATTACCTATACCCCCCACCAAAACACCGGTGAATGACCCCAATTTTCAGACATCTAGAAAATAACGCAAAACAGGGTGGAGTTCAGAAGTTTCCAGTCATTATCCATACACTCCGCACTAACACACCGGTTAAGGACCCCAACTTCAGATATCTAGATACTAGGAACAAAAAATGGGGTCGATTTTGGGAGTTGCCAGTGATTACCCATACACCCCCCACCAACACTCTGGCTTAGTGACCCAATTTTCAGATATGTAGAAAATAGCAACAAAAAATGGGGTCGATTTTGGGAGTTGCCAGTGATTACCCATACACCCCGCACCAACACTCTGGCTTAGTGACCCAATTTTCAGATATATAGAAAATAGCAACAAAAAACGGGGTCGATTTCGCGAGTTTCCTGAGTGATAAGCTATACACTCCGATTTAATGCTCCGGACCGAATTTTCAGATATTTCAGTTGAAAATAACAACATAAAACAGGGTCGATTTCGGGAGTTTCCAGTGATTACTCATACACCTCGCACTAAAACACCGGTTAATGACCTCCATTTTCAGATATCAAGAAAATAGCAACAAAAAACGGGGTTGATTTCAGGAGTTTCCAGTCATTATCCATACACTCCGCACTAACACACCGGTTAAGTACCCCAACTTCAGATATCTAGAAACTAACAACAAAAAACGGGGTCGATTTCGGGAGTTGCCAGTGATTACCCATACACCCCGCACTAACAAACTGGTTTGGTGACCCCAATTTTCAGATATCTAGAAAATAGCTACAAAAAACGGGGTCGATTTTGCGAGTTTCCTGTGTGATAACCTATACACTCTGCTTTAATGCTCCAGGCCCAATTTTCAGATATTTCGGTAGAAAATAACAACAGAAAACAGGGTCGATTCGGGAGTTTCCGATGATTACCCATACACCTCGCACTAAAACACCGGTTAATGACCTCAATTTTCAGATATCTAGAAAATAACAACAAAAAACGGGGTCGATTTCGGGAGTTGCTAGTGATTACACATACACCCTGCACTAATACACTGGTTAATGACCCCAATTTTCAGATATTTACAAAATAACAACATAAAACGGGGTCGATTTCGCGGCACCTCGCCCTATCACACCGGGTAATGAGTTTGCAATGCTTAATTTTCACGTGGAGACTTCTGTTACTTACAGTTTGTATAGATTTGAAATAACAACAGAGAACGGGGTTTATCTCTCGCGTTTCTGGTCACTAGCGATACACCCCACATAACTGACATTGCTTAATAGCCCCGAATTTTCAGATATGACAAAATTATGACTTTGCTAGTTTTCAGCGCTTATCTCAACAGAGAGTCTGAATGGGGGGGAGGAGGGTCCACTTGTCGGTTAATATTCAGTCACTTAGTCGGTAGTATTTTTCACCCTTTGTCGCTAGTCGGTTAAGCAGCACGACGGGTTGACAGGTCCAGTTTGTAACTTCTTGGATAATGTGGAATAAAATGTGCAAAAAGGGCCTGTTTTAAGTACTCCATTTTCAAATAATTGGAAAATGATTGAAAGTGATAACCTGTATACCCTGCGTTAGGAGATTGTTTAACACCGATTTTTAAATCTTTGGAAAACTATCGTCTGGGACTCGATTTTGTTTGTTCAACTACAGAAACTGGGTCATTAGGCCACTTGGGTAGAAAGGGACTACCCGCAGGTCAAAAAGAACGTTGTCCTAGCTTCTTGAACCATTTTAGACAGAAGGGTCACTTATCGGTATCTACCGTATTTATTCGCCTATTAGCCGATCTCGGCTATAAGCCGAGACCCTAAACTTCTTCATGTCAGCAGCTTTGCATTGAAATAAAAAATAAACAAAAAACATTCGGCTATAAGCCGAGACCTAATAATTGCAAAGTACTCCACGCGTGTCGTTAACTGAGATGAATTAACATAAACCGAAAACAAAAGGAGCTTCCCCCTCGGGAAACATGTAACCAAAAAGTAGGTTATTTACTCAGTTGTTATTGGTCGTTTAATTGAAAGTAACAACAAATCACAGATAAGTTGAATTTAATGTGTAAATAAATAGAACCATGCGTGACATAACAAAACATTCACCTGAGTTCAGAATCCTGTCTGAAACAATCGCTCTCTTTCAAAGTTATCGTAATCGATCATCATGCCGAAAGTTCGTCGTTCTTCATACAACTTAGCGTTCAAACTAAAAGTCGTTGCTGAAGCAGAGGCCGTCGAGAACAACTCCGACATCGCTAGAGATTACGGAATCAGTGAATCGATGGTGCGTCGCTGGCGAAAAGATTAAGCGAACCTGTTTTATGGTGAGCTTAAAATGTCAGCAAAGCGAAAGACGATGGGCTGCCTTTCGCCAAAGTATCCTGAATTGGATCAAACACTACTGGACTGGTTTTCAGAGCAGGGGAGTCAAGGTAGGTCTTTCGCTTCTTTAAAACAATGAAAAGCTTCGATCAACTGATATCTGTCAGATCGTGTTGCAATGTTTACACAAACCGTGGGAATGACCGCTTCTGATTGGCCAGTTTTTCATGTCGTCAAAACAAGTCAAACAATTGATCTCTGTTATCTTATACAGGAATTGCTGTAAGCGGATTAATTCTACGGCTAAAGGCAAAGGAGTTGAGCAGTGATCCAGACTTCAAAGCCTCACTGGGTTGCTACCAGAGATGGAAAAAGCGCCATTCCATCAGCCTTCGCACTAGGACAACCCTGGCCCAGCGACTCCCACAAGATCTGGAAGAAAAGATCATCCAGTTCCATCAGTTCGTGATCGCACTTTGGCAGCGGTATGGCCATTCGCTCTCCAGGCTGTTCAATATGGATGAAACTCCTATGCGATTCGAGCTTCCGTCGAGCAGAACCAACAATGATTTACATGTACCTACCCTTCGTGAGCTCGGAAATTTGTGTTTGTTGATAATCGCTCGGCTTACAGTCGAATAAACATTGAATTTCGAATCTTGTTAAGCACCCTTAAATATTTTTTGGTGAAAATACACGGCTATAAGCCGAACCCCCTTCCTTGGCGAGAATTTACCTGTTCTCAGTTTGATTTGTTGGAAAAATCGCTCGGCTTATAGGCGAACAAATACGGTAATCTACTTGGGCTATCCAGGCACGTTCAATATCTTAAAAAGTTTGAGGGTTCTCAGTGTTGATTCTGTAGAGTCCAGGCAGATAGTTTGATGTTTGGAATTACAGCTTTATTGTAATTACAGCTAGTAATACGCTACGGCTGTGAATTTATAAATAAGTATCAAACCGCAAATGGACAAAAGAATGTTACATGCATATTCGCAAATGTATATGCACTACTGATAGTAACTGTTTTTCTTGAATGTATAACATTTTTTGAATTACATTGATTTATTGAAATAGTACAAGGCTGTGATGTACTTTGCAAAATTATCCTCACTAAAAAGTAACTGAAAAATATGCAGGGCTTACTGTAGTTTGCGAAACGAAATGGAATAACTGTAGTTTGCGAAATGAAAAATCTGTAGTATGCGAAATGGAAAGTCTGTACTTTGTGAAATGGAAAATCTGTAGTTTGCGAAATGAAATTCCTCGCCTAGGCTGCGAAAAAGAAAAACAAAAAAGGGACGCTCGACTAAATACCCTCGACTTCGACATAAGACCCTCGACCCATGATGGCTCAACCAAAAGTTAGACTCCCCTGACCTGTTAGAAAATGTAACGCAAGGGTCTCCTACCTAGCAAATGTATGCAAAGGTGATCGCCAGGATAGTCTTCCGCCAGAATTTAATTTTGACAGGGAAATTTCATTTCGCAAACCACAGATTTTCCATTTCGCAAACTACAGATTTTACATTTCGCAAACTACAGACTTTTCATTTCGCAAACTACAGATTTTTCATTTCGCAAACTATAGATTTTCCTTTTCGTTTCGTTTCGTTTCGCAAACCAAAGTAAGCCATCTCAAACTTCAAGTTTTGGGGATTTTTTCGCGTTTTGTTCGCACTTTCATCATTAAAATATCCTCAACCGAAGAGCCATTAAACACCATGAATATCCACATAGTTAGAAATGTTGGTGAACTTGTCATACTCCTTCATTCATCTTCAAAAAATATTACAAAAAGGTGTCGATTGTCCAGTTGAAACCTCGCAGAAACGCGTCGCAAACTCAACAAATGGCGTTAAGCTAATGCCACTCGCGCATGCGCAGGCCAAATACCTCTCTGTTCACTTTGCCGCCTTCGAGGACCAACGCTTCGGACCGCACTTCTGGTTGCAGTTCATCTCCCTTTGCAGGAATACTGGGTAAGTCAACTGCTGACTCATATTATAACATTGTTTGTGCACGAGTCAAACTTCGATCGATCCAGTTAGTTCCTGCGTTTAAACCGAGCAAATTTCAAGAGCGCGGACGCGGTTGCTTTGTTCAGGTCGCATGAATTTTGAGGATCTATGGCTGTTTCCAACGAGGAATCGGAACAACTTCAGAATACCCGTCCACATCATTTACATTTGTCGGGAAGCTTTGAAAAATGAGGTATAACACAGTAGACGCTATTCTTAGTCAATGAGTCAATGAAATGTAATTGATATGGCAGGGTTAACAATACATGCCTGCGTAAGAATTTTAAAATTATGCTCTATAGGTATTATAAATCATTTAAAATAGACTTTTTTCAATGCTTTTTTTAAGCTATTTACATATTCATGATCTACGACAGATGATGGTAGCTTATTCCAACAATCAATAAAAAAAAAAAAAATGAAACTAGTGGCAGCGCTTGGCCAGGTAGTATTTAATTTTGATTTGATTTCATTTATCTTTGGTTTCATTTTATTTCTATTTTACATTTCATTTACTTTCACTTGCTTTTATTTTAAAAAGAAAAATAAGAAATAAATCGAAATTAAAAAAAAAATAACAAAAATAATTCCTATAAATTTGAATATGTTTAATGGCAGTTCTCGGCCACTATACACGTCTGCAACACTTATGTCTTTGTTTGTCTGAGGCATTAAATGATTGAGAATTATTTTCTTTTGGCGTTGAAAGGCCCATCCTAGTGAGTAGTTAAGATCTCAAAAACTGATTTATAGCAATCAATTTCTTTGAGATAGAGCCATTTAGATATTGGTATGTAAAATGGCTTATTCTGTTAATAAAAACCCTCAAAAACAATTGCGTCACACACCCTGGACGTGGCCACTACTGCCAATCTAGATTTGGATTCTTATAGAACTATGTATAAGCTTTCATGAAAAGTAAGTTTGGCTCTCATATTTTGAATTTAAAAATCTGTCAAATTTTGATGTCTCATGTGGAATAGCCCTTTTTAGCTCAAAATTACTTACTCCAAAAACATGCACTCGGCAGTAATATGAAATGAACTTGTGGCTTAAATTCAAAAGGGAACAGCAGATCTGAAAAAGATTGAAGAGCAAAGCAGCAAAAATAAAACAGTTATCTTGGCGACCAGTCTTAAGGAATAACCCCTGTTGGTTCAAGTACTCAGCGTATAAAAGAGATACCTATTTTTATAAGTTGAGGATGTCTAAACATGTTGTTTTAATCAGTCCTGGCAAGGTGATTAACGTAGGAAATAAAGAGGTACAATCTTCTTGCTACCCACCAAACAACGTATTCATGTTTCTGAAAAGACGTATTAAAAAAAGACCTTTAAAAAACAGCTTCTCCAATAATCATCGGTTGTTCCACAGAAACTGCAATCATGGCCTTCCTATGGCTTAGATTTTCAACAGATAGTGATATAAATAAATGTGGGTATTACACTGTAGACCTCCTTTTATTGCATGTACTAAACGTTTTATTCTAGACTAAAGATTTCAAAATTAACAAGTACAGTATGAACACCTCATTTACTGAAACACACAATGTACTGACCTTATTTGACTGAATAGTGACATTTTGTGACTCAATCAATCAATCAATACTTTATTTACCCACGTAGCGTCAAGGAGCTCGTAGAGCTTGTTCAAAATACATAGGTGCCTCTAAGATTAAGAATCTAAAAAACCTAATACATACTGTCAAGACCTAATAGATTAGAAATTGAAATTGGACTTTAATTGATTTTAATAAACATTGTCAGTCCAGTGACAGAATCCTTTATCACAGATGAAAAAGCGACAATATAGTGTAATGTCAGCTCCCATTCAGCCTGTGTTACAAAATAAAGAATTCTATAGCTGAGAGGGAAAAAGGGACTCACTGAAACAAAATCAAGGTACACTTGATAAACAGAAACATAAACAACATGCAGTATGATGCACGATCCTCGTAGTATTGAAGAAAATCATAAAGATGCAGATTGTATGTTGACTTGTAAATTTGTGTTGCAACATCCAAGGTCTCTTAATCTCTAAAGCTATAACTAATAGCTCCGCTGATCTTCTACAGGTAGAGAGACATTGTGCTTTCAATGCTAAAGAGGTGCAGCCCCAATGATTCCAAGGATCTCTTTATGATTTTTTTCAATACACAGCACAATAGTTTTTATCAGTTAGTCACTGACCTGATCAAGCAGCAGGCTTAAATCCACCTCAGTGACTGGAGGTAGTGCTGGATACACACCTGACAGAATTTCAAAATCGTTAGAAATAGGCTAACCTTTTGACGTCTGGAATGATCACCGTGAACAGTGAACACTCAGTGGGGAGTTGAGAGACACAGTTACAGATTTGCATATAATTATGAAGAATTCTTGTAATCCCTAAGTGTTCAGATAAGGTTTTGTAAAGTTGATAAAGTCCTCTATTGCTTTTATAAAATATTTGTCAAAAATAACTCAACAAAGATAGGGTAACATGACAACTATGTTTACATATTCTCACTACAACCCTTATCATTCATGAAAATAACAACATCTGATCTCACCTGAATTCAACTGTGCTACATCAATAAGAATTGAACTTGTTGGTGAAACTGAAGAGAAAAATAACAAGAAAGATCTAAAGAAATATTTCAGCTTTTTTAAAATTATCTTGCTCTTGATAACAAATGAGACTGTACATAGTAACAACTAATGCTCTGGGTGCTTTATTCATCATTGTCACTGTGGTTTGTATGAAGCTATCTAATCCATCTGACAGCTGGTCGTCATAACAACTTGCTTTTTATAGGATGTTTTTCCTTCATTGCTACTTTAACTTAATCGATAGTTTTTTTGGTGTGTGTTTTTATTGACCAAGACAAAGCTTAGATGCATAAAAAGACAAAAACAAAAAACAAAAAACAGGCAAATAGTTAGCTATCTTCACCAAGCAAGCATGCTAATTAAAAAATTTTTCATCAGTTGTAAAAGGATTTGGTGGCTAAAATAAGAATAAAAAATGACTTGTTTATTTTGAGAGCTAGGAAAGATAGCCTATCAATTGCTTGTAGCACAGGAGGAGAGATCCATAAAAATGCAGAAAAGAAAAAGGCAAAATTATCCAGCTATCTTGACCTAACAACCTTGGTCGCTTAAGTATTTAGTACATGGTAAAAGGTTTTAGCTTAAATAATCAAGGATGACTTGTTTATTATGAGCACTGGAAAGAAATTCAATGCTTAAATTGCTTTAAATCCATGCAGCATTAATTTCCTATAATAAGGTAACACTTGAAGGGTAGAAGTGAGTTTGTGTTTTTTACAAAAAGAGGTTTCTTTTCTTTTCCATTCAAGGTGACACTAATAAAAATGTTAGATGTAAAATGTTTGATGAAATATCAGAATTAATACAAAATGTAAACATACCTTCTCTTTGCTTTTTCAAGGCACTCTGCAGTAAGCACAGTGATCACATTGCAGAGAATAAAATGGCTATCCAATCTTGCGCTCTTCTGCTGTATACAACAGGTTCTTGTCAAGCAATACATTTTTAGAAAATCCTTATTAAGGTGTTTTACCCTATGTTATTAGTGTTAATTACCTCTGGTTAGCCTCATTTATTTTTACTGAAACAACAGACTTCAAAATGTAACATCACTTTAATTTTATTTTCAGGTTTTGTATAATAGTGGAAATACAGTTCAGCAACATACACTCTCTGAAGCATTCAGGTATGGGCCTCAGTAATGAAATGAATTGGGTTTTTTTTAATACTTTCCTTATTATAATTAATGTCTGTAAGTTATAAGTTAATTAAACAGCACAAGTTCATCCATTGATCACTGTACTTTATTTTTTGACATCTTTATGTCTCCATCAGCCAATTCCTGAATGAAATTAGACTATGATGAGCTCACGGCCTTAGATCAGCTGTCAGCATGTGGTCTCAAGAACTTCATGTTTGATGTAGCCAAGGTTAGTGAGGCGGGAAGGGGAAGGGGATTGGTGAGCTAATCTGGACTGCACACTTGCAAATGGTTTTTATGTGCAGTATCTGACTGGGCAGATACTAAATTGTAGCATTCTCTGGAGGTTTTTTTTTTGGTGAGCTAATCTGGACTGCACACTTGCAAATGGTTTTTATGTGCAGTATCTGACTGGGCAGATACTAAATTGTAGCATTCTCTGGAGGTTCTTTTTTTTTGGTGAGCTAATCTAGACTGCACACTTGCAAATGGTTTTTATGTGCAGTATCTGACTGGGCAGATACTAAATTGTAGCATTCTCTGGAGGTTTTTTTTTTTTGGTGAGCTAATCTGGACTGCACACTTGCAAATGGTTTTTATGTGCAGTATCTGACTGGGCAGATACTAAGTTGTAGCATTCTCTGGAGGTTTTTTTTTTTTGGTGAGCTAATCTGGACTGCACACTTGCAAATGGTTTTCATGTGCAGTATCTGACTGGGCAGATACTAAATTGTAGCATTCTCTGGAGGTTTTTTTTTTTTGGTGAGCTAATCTGGACTGCACACTTGCAAATGGTTTTTATGTGCAGTATCTGACTGGGCAGATACTAAATTGTAGCATTCTCTGGAGGTTTTTTTTTTTTGGTGAGCTAATCTGGACTGCACACTTGCAAATGGTTTTTATGTACAGGATCTGACTGGGCAGATACTAACTTGTAGCATTCTCTGGAGGTTTTTTTTTTTAAAGACCAGCTATAAAAAACACTAGGTGCAGGCAAAGGTAAACATTTATTTTTGAACAAGACTATGGTGTTTCACTGCTTTGTTGGATTAAAATAGACTGTGCTTCAAACACCAGAAGCCTGCAAAAGTGGAGCTACTTCTGGAGAACATTTCACTTACTTCAAAGCCTATGGAGACACTTGAGACTTGTGAAGCCTTCTGAATGAGATCGTGGAAAGTAACTCAGTAACCCTGAGTTTTGATGATTTACAGTTTACTAGTGGTTTTGGCTGTATTGCGTGATGTTGCAGAATACAAGATAATCTTAGTGGAAAGGCTGCATGAATTGAATCTCAATCAGTTGAATTTCCTTCACAGGCAAGAGGTCTCATGGCTGAAACTCTGGACATGCTTGCACAGAAGGGAAAGTTTCATCTTTCTTGTGAACTTCAGGGCAAGTTGGCATCTAGAGGTTTCACTGATATTATCAGCAGAGGTGCGAATGGCGAGAAAGACATGATTGCAGCACTTTATTGAATAGTTCAATGAAGGGGCATTCACGAGATGATTTTGCACAGTGTTCTGTTGAGTTGACCTGTTCAGAATTCTCTTTTTAGAATTGAAAGAGGTCAAATTTTTTGGTAAGATGCATGAATTTTTTGATAAAGATTTGTTTATTTTATAATTGTAAAAGCGTTTGACTCTTATTTTTCATACCATCATCACTGACAATGTAATATGTACAAGGTTCATCCTTAAAGTAGCAGGTGCCAGCTCAGCAAATAAGAAATAAAGAAAACAAGGTGGCAGTTGAAGTGGGTTCGTTTTTATTTTGTAATGATTTTTAATTCATACTTACCTTGTATGCGGATAACAGGTGCTTTTATACAGTGTATGGATCCTAAGGATGCAGAATCATTTCTGTTGTCTTAGGTACTGTGAGTGAAAATTATTTCATAGGTATAATCTGCCTAAATTTGCTCCATGTACTTTTTGTTTTGAGGTTCAGCTATGTCTTGAAGATAAGAGGAAAGTTTCAACTGAATGCTTGCATTTTTATTGGTTCTTCAGTAACCCTTTCCCTCCCAAGAATGTATTAGTAAATAAATTCTCCATACTGTTTGCTATTCTTTTCCTATAGTGTAACTTTAAAGAATTTGGTATTAGATCAACTAATAATCCCCTCCTTGATATGTTTCGTTATTCTTGTTACTCATCTGCTTGATATAATATTGATGTTGTAAGGAGAATTAAGTTCTGTCTCATCACTTATGGGAGTTAAAGCAATTTTTTGTGCCTTCCTTTGATTTGCAGCCTGAAATTATTTTAAGTCATTTGAAGTTCCCTCTTTGTCATCTGACTTCATTGAATGAAGAAAGCTTGGTACACATTGCTCGAGTTCTGGACCCATCTCGTCCTTCATTTAGATCCTTGGCAAGTTAAGTGAGACCTCCAAGGCAGAGGTAAGAATTTGTCATTATTTGTAATGACCAAGCTTAATCAGAAATTTAAACTGTATTAACTGTCAGTGTCAAGAGGGAATAACAACTAAAGCCAATAAATAAAAAGCTTTGAAGGTGTTTTCAAGGAACTTTCAGATAGGATTAATGATAAATATGACTACTGAGCAGATTATGATTTACACTATATATACCATGAATCAGTTGTAATGCATACTACTATCATATGTTAGCAGTTGTGAAATACAGGTATGAATGGTTTAAGATTGTGATGGTGATGGTGGTTATTGTGGTAATTTGATAAGGGTTTACATTCATAAGGATGTTTCACTTTCATTTAATTTTAGGACTGTATCTGGAAGCTCAATCAGCTCAGTGATTTCTCTTGAAAGTACTGCCAGTTTCAGACAGGTCTGCATGAGTTATGTTTTTTTTTTCTTCGACAATATATTATTTCATTTATTGTAATCAACTTATCCACACACATCCAACAGAGAATCATTGAAATGTCCAAAGGATGAAACTTTTTTTCAGTGATTATAATGGAAGTGTTAGTGGAAGTGAATGAGAGTTGGCAGGGGGGCACGATAAACTGTTGTTATGAACACTATAAACTAAACTGGAACAAGATAAGGAAGATTCAAAAGATCCATTTATCTTACTTCCTGCAAACTTTTTAAAATAAATGTTGAATTGTTCCTAGGGGAGCAGGGATGGCACAGTGGTGAGAGCACTTGCCCCCCACCACTGTGGCCTGGGTTTGATTCCCAGACTTGGCGTCACATATGGGTTGAGTTTGCTGTTGGTTCTCGTCCTTGCTCTGGGGGTTTCCTCTGGGTCCTCCTGTTTACCTCCCTCCGCAAAAACCAACATTCCAAATTCCAATTCGATTGGAACAGTGGACAAGAAGAGCCACCCAGTAGAATGTCCATTGCTAATTTATTATTTATTATTTATTATTTTTTAATTGTTCACTTTCGGTGATATAGGAGGATCATAAGCAACCTTCCCTGCATGATCTGATTGAGCTGTTTTTATGTTGTCTTTTGGTTTTAAATTATCTCAGAGATGATAAGTTGGATGCTGATGCAAGGTGTGTGTCCCATGTTATTTATCTTCTTTATTAAATTTTTTATAATTTTATATATTGAGGGCTGGGGGATGTCAAAAGTAGAAAGCTGCCGGCAGAAATGGTTAATTTACTTCCATGTTTCAGCTTGCATCTCCAGTTCCTTGAGAGAGATGGCATTTTTTCAAAAAAATTATCCTGGATTAGTTAGGAGCCATCTACCCAAGCCCAGTTTCTTCAAATAAGATGTTGCAGATGTCTTTGAAATTAGGGTTAATAAGAATAATTATGCCTGTAAAAGATTTAATAACTAATTAAAAGGATATTGTAATTGATACTTTTCTCTGTTGTCTGTGTCCAGAGTTGCAGCATTTAAGTGCATTACTGGAGGAGACCAAGCTTCTGAAAATGATCTGGGAAGGAAGAGGGTAATTTCAAGTATTAATAAAAGCTCTCAAATTGTGGTTGATAGTGAAGTACATTCTATGGTACTTTAGATGATCTTCCATTCAGACCATGTAATGATATCATTATCACGGGTTCTGTTCATAATAGAAAAGTACAATGGAGTTCCTGTTCAAGCCTGTCATTTGTCCTATGGCCAACAACACACGGCTGTTGTTAGTTCATCGGGAGATGTTTACACATGGGGAAGATCACAAAAAGGAAGGTACAATGTACAGGCCTCAATTTTTTCAGGTAGGAATTTCACTATTGCTTAAATAGTGCTCTTTACTGCGAGGATCGTACATAAATACGTTTCTACAACCGCGGTTCAAATATATGAGTTTCATATATTCATTGAGTTTGATTTATCATCTTACGGGTTTATGGTGAATTAGTTTGGTGACCTGTTCCCAGTTGGCTTGTTAGCTCAATTGGTACAGTGCTGCACTAGTATCGCAGAGGTCAGTGGTTCAAATCCCATGCAGGCCTGAATTTTTTCAGGTGTAATTTTCACTATTGCTTATTAAAATAGTGCTCTTTACTGCGAGGATCATACATAAATACGGTACAATGTGTTGCCAAAAACATCTCTGAAGAATTGAGTGTTATATTTTAGACAAAGAAAGTCTGCCAAATGTTAACTCATCACTGCCTATGTGCTTGTAGTGTCATTATTGAAAAATATTGCTGATCCTATAGCAGCTAGTATGCAGGACACATGTCATATATGTTTATCAACTTTATTGGTCTCATAAGTTATGAATATACAGAAGTAAAAGAAATTTAAAAAAAGGACCAAATAAGATTGCCGAAACAGAAACAAAATCCCATGTGAGGCGCAACCCGAAAACTAAAAAGAAAAAAAATATAAATCCGATAAAAAAACTAATGAACTATATGAACTTTGTAATGGGCCTTGCTGATCACCATAGAGTCTCTGTGGCTCCGTGCTAAAGCATCGGAGCACCGAGTCCCAAGGTCTGAGGTTGGATTTGTCATGGGGACTTAAAAATTTTTCTTTCCCCCACACTTGTGACTTAAGATGAAATGTAACATCTTTCTAAGGTTACTGTTACGTAGTTGTAAATTCAGATATAGGTGATCACAGGATTGGACTCCCACTTTTTATAGAGAACAAGATAGATTAAACTTATGATTTCCAATTAATAATGGGATGGTACATTATGTAGGATTTTTTTAATATATCAAATGGAACTAAGATTGTTAGGCTGTGGCACAGGTTGATCAGGAATGTAGCTTCTTTGTCTGGTTGGTATTTGCTGGCCAAACCAGGTCACCTCACACAGTGCATTTTTCTATGCTCTAGAATTTACCAGTTCTGCCTTTATTGCACTGATTAATTAGATCTTGTGGAGTATAAACAAACAATTAATCTTTGAAACCTGACAAGTTCAAGTATTGTCTGTAAGATATTTTCAACCTGTTCAAGTAGGTGCTCAAATTCATGCTCCAGGGTTAAAAGTGATGATGTCACAAGGCGTAGAAAGGGTGTGGGTCCCCATGGGCGCATATGGGCGCACTGGATGTCAATAGGTTAATTAACATGTTGCTAGCTCTCAAGAAGATCAAGATAAGAGGTTTAGCTTATTCACCTCAGCAAGAGAGTTGAAATTTCAAAGTGAGTAGTATGCAGTGGGGCTGAACATTCCTAGCAGAGTTATATACATACATACATACATACTTTATTTTTCATGTAGGTCAGTACAAGAAGGCAGCTAAAAAGCTGATGTGGACTTACAAATTTAAATATATCTACAACAATTTAAATATTAATGTTATCAAACTTAAGAATTATTTACAATGAGTAAGAAAAAAAAAATGAAGAACTGCTTTCATTTTAAGCAGGAACCATTAACCATAATCTCTATTCTGAGTACAATGTGATACAGTTTGATTCATTGATGTGAGGGCAGCTGGCAAGAAGTATGCGTCAGTGATTAATTTGATTATTTTCCCTCACATAGGTGTATTCTTGGGCATCATCAAAGTATGGACAGGTAAGAAATACAACTTTATCAATGCAAATATTATCAGCATCCTTGCAAGATGTTCGTTTTGATTTTAACCCTTTAACTTAACCCCAAAGTCTGACTGTCAATTCTCCCCTCTAACTGCTACACATTTCCTTGTAAATTAGTTACAAGAATTTTACGTTAGATCAAGATAGCAATCTCTACATAAGTTTAAGTATCTCACTACCTGTTAACTGAGTGATAATATATATGGATATTACAGGGACTTGAAGGATAAAAAGGCAGAGCCCTACCTGAATGCCATTTCTAAGGTAGTCGTTTTCAACTTTGATCACAACATCTTTGAATCAGATAATGCATTTAGAAATAATTTCCTGATTCACATGATAATTTTTTTTAACAATGTTGTGTTGCGTATGATGTACGATCCTCGCAGTAGATAGCGGTATTTATGCAATAGCGAAAATCAGACCTGAAAAAAATCAGGCCTGTACGGGACTAGAACCACTGACCTCTGCGATACTAGTGCAGCGCTCTACCAATTCAGCTAACAAGCCAACTGGGAGCAAGCCAATAAGTTGGCTGGTAATAAACCCGTGAAAGTGATAAATGAGATAGAATAAATATATGAAGTTCATATATTTTGAACTGCGGTGTTAGATACGTATGATGCACGATCCTGGCAGTAGATAGCGTTATTTATGCAATAGCGCAAATTTTTTTCAGGTCTGATTTTCGCTATTGCATAAATAGCGCTATCTACTGCGAGGATCGTGCATCAGACGTATCTAATACCGCAGTTCAAAATATATGAACTTCATATATTTATTCTATCTCATTTATCACTTTCACGGGTTTATTACGAACCAACTTATCGGCCTGCTCCCAGTTGGCTTGTTAGCTCAATTGGTAGAGCGCTGCACTAGTATTGCAGAGATCAGTGGTTCGAGTCCCGTACAGGCCTGATTTTTTTCAGGTCTGATTTTCGCTATTGCATAAATAGCGCTATCTACTGCAAGGATCGTGCATCATACGTATCTAATACTGCAGTTCAAAATATATGAACTTCATATATTTATTCTATCTCAATGTTGTGTTATTTTGAGGAAAGTTTGGCCAAGGAGACACAAAGCAACAGACAAGGCCTGTCTACATTACCGAGCTATCGGACAACAAATGTATAGCAGTTATGTGTGGACATTATCACTCCATGGCTCTGTGAGCAGATCACCGGGTGTGGTCGTGGGGATGGGGAGTCCATGGACAGTTAGGAGTGGGTAGCATTAAAGATGCACTCCTCCCAACACATGTGCAAGCACTTGATCAGTATCAAGTGACCAAACTAGCTGCTGGGTATTCACACAGTGCAGTACTTACAGCTTAGGTTGGCTTTGGTTTGTTACAAAGTCAATTCAATCTGCACCTGAATACCATAAATCCTATAATAAGCCTTCCCGGGGGAGGGGGGAGCTTATTTATTCCACGGATTTTGGGGGGGGGGGGTGGCTTAGAGGGAGGCTTATTAATTTAAAGTGGAAAAACTTAATTTAAAGAGGAAAAACTTCATAAGTATCACTTCTTTTTGAACAAAATGAAACACAGAGTGCTAGTAATATTCTTCAGCACACAAACTGATGGCCATGGTTTACCATGTTTCCCACCTAGTGGGTTTTGTGCCCTGACCAAATATTATATTTTGACCTAAGTTTTACTAAGCTGGGTTATGAGACAAAAGACTGTTGCTATGAAAGAACTTGTTAAGGCCCACATCAAGGAAGAGTCATACACTTGAATAAGCCATTTTTGTTACATTAAAAATTCAAACTTGGTTCAGAGGCTAGGGGGGAAAAGAAACAAAAGATATCACATAGAGGTTGGACAATGAATGATTAATTGCTTTTGGTTGATTCGTCCTAGCCTGAGAGTCATGTTAGAATTTTAATATATGAACAGTGGCCTCACCTATTTATTACTGGAAATAGAAGAGGCAATGTTTTCCAACCCTGTTTAAATCATTTCTTTTTTCAAGGACAAATCCTCACATTTGGAGGAGGTATGAAAATACAGTCAAGCAGTTCACAGAAATTTCCTTTAATTTGTAATGTTGTTTCAAATTGGTTTGTATTGTGGTCATTTTGGAAACGTACAGGCTGCAAGGCATTTTTTAGAAATTTGAACTTTGGAGATTAACAGGGGAAGGGCAATCGGGCAAAACCCTGTGTTGAATTTTAAGCAGTGTTATAATTCGATACTCTCCCAGTGATAAGCTAGTATTATTGGATCTCAGATTTAATTTATGGTTTAGGCTGAATATAAAATACAAATCCATGTAGTTGGACACTTTTTGTCTCTACATACATTGTGCTCTCCAGAACTACCTGGCTCATGTTAATCCCTTAATGATGTTTAGGTTAGTTGTCTCTGATTTTGTAAAGACATTTAGGTATGTATCTTGTGGTGTTTGTTTTACTTAGGACTGTATGGTCAGTTAGGACTGGGAAACAATAGTAAGCAGACACTTCCAGTGCTTGTACGGACTTTAAAGAATGAGAAACTTTACTTAATTTGTTGTGGATCATTTGAAAGTGTAAGTAATTTAGCCAAATTTTCTTACTTTATATTTTAGTCTTTGCACCACTGTTGATACTTTCTTAAGGTGAGGAAAACATTTCTATTGTGCCCCATGCTCATGGTGACCATTCTTCTTGTGGCGACTGGTGTGGCTACTTAAAAAGTCCTGCGTCCTACAAACACAGAGGCCTTCCCCATGGCAAGGATCTGATGGACAAAAGGTTGAGGCAGTCACTGGAAAAGATCATAGTAGTAAGTACAGTGTACATGTATGCTGGCACAGCTCGCTCCTCACAAATTCCCAATGCCAACCATTTTACCTGTAGAGGAACACAACTCTTAGAAAATAGTGTTAGTGCTTATGATTGTATTCTAAATTAAATTAATAACTGCAAGGGATAACGCTATAAGTGTTAGAGGACTATCAACCTCTTTTTCCGTTTCACAAGCTTTAAGAGATACCAAATTGTAGTGAATAAAAACCATTTGTTTCTTCAATTTAGGTTTATGCTTCAAATGCTAAGAAGCTAGCTCCCCTTGGGTCGAGCCAGGCAATTCTTTAAAGTTTGCAAAGAAAATGGACAAGAAAATACTAATTTTGAAACAGAAACAGAAAACAAGAGAGTACAAGAAGAAAAGAATTGAGAAGAAAGCGAAGCAGTTGAAAAAGACAAAACAGCTTGAGAACAGAGAAGGACAACAGTATAGTTCTGGAATGGGCTTTGATGGACATGATGCTGCTCAGGAAATTTCAGCACCACCTGCAGCCTCAAAGATTGAGAAAGTATCGTTAACCAAAGACTATCATCAAATCATATTTGATTTGGAAACATCTGGAAGGGGTAATTAGCTTTGCAGGGTGAAGTTTGGCAAAAAAGTAACAAAGTGAATACAAGGCTGTGCTCTAAGGAAAATTGAATGGAGCCCAGTGCTCTGAAACTGTGAAATCTAGGGTGCCCAGCATATGCTTTGTATAAAAAAAAAACTAAAATTTCCGAGTCACCCAAGTGGAAAAGTAAGGTGCCAGGGGCCACTGGGCGCTGTTAGAGCACAGCCTTGGAATATAACCATGTTTGTCCCAGCAGGGTGTTTTGGAATTGCACATTAGAGAATAATTATATTTAATCATGGAATTGTTTTGCTATTTTGCTAGATTGCTGAATACTCGTCCTGCTAATTTGCATCCCATAGATTCCTTTGTTTTATCATGCCTTGTCCTCAAAGAAAATAGGTCAGATGCAAATTAGCAGGACAGGTGTTCAGAAATCACTCCTATTTTTATTTTAGATATACCCTGCATAGATGCACTAAGCCTTTTTATTACATTTTTCTTTGTAATATCTTTGTAAAGTATTAATTGGATTACAATATCTTAAAACAGGTAATGATGCTGAAATCCTACAAATTGCAGCAACAGATGGTAATGATGAGTTCTCTATTTATATCAAGCCTCGTAATGTACTATCACCAGAAGCATCTGCTGTGAACAAACTCACCTTCCAAAGAGCAATACTGTTTTATGATGGGAAGCCAATAACTGATGCTGTTGCAATTGATGTGGCACTGAAGACCTTCATTGAGTGGCTCAAATCAAGAATGCCTTGCATTTTAGTAGCACACAATTGCAAATCCTTTGATGCCAGGTTCTTGGTGCAAGCAGCAGAGAAAAATGGAGTCATGGATGACTTAGTTAAAACAGTTTCTGGCTTTACAGACCCTCTTTCAGCATTCAGGGAATTGCTTCCTGAAAGGAAATCCCAAAGCCAAGAAAACCTGGTACAAGGTCTTCTGGGTAAATCCTATGAAGCTCACAATGCTCTTGCAGATGTGCAAACACTTTACCAGCTGGTGAACAAGTTTCTAAATGTCAAACTGCTACAAAAGCACAGCTTCAAAGTTTCATGGGTGGCATCATATCAGAAGCTCCTAAAAGAAAAGAAACTTCTGGTTAATACCCTGCAGCCATTAGTTAGAGAGAAGTACATTTCAGCCTCAATGGCCATTAAGTGTGCAAGCTCAGGTTTGGGTCTCCCTCACCTGAGAGTGGTATACCAAAGAGGCAAGGAAGAAGGGGTGAAGCAAGTTCTGATGGAGAGGTTTGACAACAAACCCAGGGTCTCCTCAAACAAGCGGGTGCTGGTGCAAATATGTCAGTACTTTACAGATACTGCAAATTAAGATTGTGATTTGTGCAATTAATGTTTTGAAATAATTTTTGCACGGAAAATGTAGTAGTCAGAATGAGGACCAGTGAGACATTGGAGTGTGGTTCTGAAGTATAAAAAGCAAATTTTAAAGTGCAGTTCGTATTTTTCAGAGTATACTACATTGTACTGTATATATCACTCCTGTTAGAGTGATGGGTGAAGAATTCACATTTTGCTGTGTATGGAAACCAAACAAGACAACATACAAAGAATACAAAGAATTTGGGTTGTCTGTCTAGCATGGGGTCCTTGACTCCTTTAAGGACTATCCCTATGGCATTTTTTTTTCTCCTTTTTCTCTCTCTTTTGTTTACTATGTTGCCATTAAATTGATAAATATAAATATAAATACGAATCAACAGTCTTTTCTTCAAGTTTTTTGTCAAACCTTTATTGCCCAAGCAAAACAAATCGAACCCTAGCTCACTGGAATTAACAAAACGCCAGCGCTACGAAATTGTTTCAACTAAATGCTTATAACTTCAAAATCTCATCAAATCTTGACTTACCTCATTTTTTATTATTTTTTCACCCTTTCCAAGTATGAATTTCTGTGTTGGTGACATCAAACACATAAAAACAACCGAAAAGAAGCTTATTATCGAGTGCATACTTCGAGCACGATGGACACCATTTTGTCTCGTCCCAGTCCCCACCGTGCAAATTCTTCATCCTGACTACGATCTGAAAACCATGTCCACCTTTTACGGCAGTTTGTGAGGAAACAAGCACGGTGACACCCGATTTTTTTTTCAGGTTTTTGCTATGAACAATCTAATAAAGAACATATTTGAAGAATAAAAGAAGTTTGACGGTAGAACATTTTTTTTTTGGAAAATAGTTCCGTACTTCGTGTATTTTGGCCAAGGCGAGGACTTCATGCTAACCACGGAACTGTCCGAAAAAGGGAAAAATCCCCACAACCGAGCAATCAAAAACAGCTAAAATGAAGCAATACCGCTTATTTTGATAAAGGAACCTTCAATTTCAAAATAAAATTTTGTTTCTTTCAAGTAACCAAGGCTAAATTCAGTTGGAAGGTGATTCGAATTTTTAACGCACAACCAATAAAAATAGCCCATTTTATTAGCCTGCCGACGCATAAACAAGCACGGTGACCCCATTTTTTTTTTACATTTTTTTAATGTTTATATCATGAATGTTAATCATACCAAGTTTCAAAAAACGTTTGATAGTAGAGCAATTTCAAGGGAATTACCTTAAGGCGATTCCCTTGTTTTGCACTGCGCAACCTTTTCTGCGCATAACATTGCGACATCCAAGATGGCGGCCGTTCTTCATGCTAGCGTGAGAAAAACAAACAAGGGCCGCTTTTGCAGAGCGAAAGCTTTTATTTGCAATAAGAATGCCGCAAATCGGCTGAAAGCTTCTGGTAATGCTCTGGTAAGACAAGAAAATGAAAAGAATGTGCGTGATCCGGAAGTCTGCAGTGGATTTCCACTTCGCGGCCGTCGAGTTGTGGAATTCAATGTCCCCCTGTGAGGCAGCTCTACAGCTCTTCGACTGCATAAAAGAACCGGTGTCTGGGTTAGGATCACTACTGTACATATCCTCTTCAAACTCTGAGTGTGGAGAGACAAATACCTGTCGTACAAACAAGACCCACCGTAGCACCGGAACAACGCGAGGGAGACCAATCTTTGATGTAAACACGAAGCTCGCTGCAGGTTTATTTACATTAAACGTGGCTAAAAATCTTGTTTTCCACCATCACAGCATCCATTTAACATCTAGCCAATTTGTTAATAAGTTGAATCGAAATATTTACAGGGATGCTACACGCAGGCATAGATCCTACCCACGTAAACGAGTAGTTATCATCCATCAATATACCATCACTTGGAGAGTCCACGCTGAAGGCTCGCGAGAGGGAAGTGGGGCTCCAAGTTGAAAAGTTGGCCAAGGAATCATGTCTGAAAAGTTTGGAAAGCGAAAGAAACATGTGGAAAGATGATAGTGAAAAGGAAAATGTGGAGATAGGAGCGTCATATGACATGGGATGGCAAAAAAGGGGAAAAGCCCACAACAGCCTGAGAGGTACACTGCAAATTCAACGTCTGAAAGAATTAAAAAGGGTGCATTTGGTTATGCATTTTCTTAGAAAGCTGCTGTTTTTTTCTCTGGATTGTTCTTTAGCTTACTGACAGTTTTGGTGTCAGCCAATGGTCAAAGTTAATGAACTAAATAATTAATAAATAAATAAAATATATCCTTACTTTCACCACTAGGTGTTGGCTCCATGGTTGGCCTAAAAACTGGCAAGGTGATTTGCTATGGTTCAAGGTCAAAGAAGTAATGTATAGAAATATATTTTGTCTACTAGCACCTTGTTGTAAACAACAAGAGCGATGTTTTTTTTTTTCAATTTGACCAAAAAAGTACAGAATCATTCAACATATGACAGCACCCATATTTGTCTCCTCTTGAAAGTGTTACCCAGGACCTTTACTCATAATGTCTTTTGTAAAGGTGTGCAACAAGTGAAACTGCCAACAGACAGTCGAAAAACTCTCGCATGCACAACTGCAGGCTCAACTGGGAAGGCTCGTCAAAAGCTATGGAAGCTGATGTTTGTGTTGATCTAGTCAAAAGGTAATTACTAACCAGGTAAGTAATAATAAAAATAAAAAATAAAATAACAATTATAATAATAGTTGTTAACATGTCAAATTCACAGCTCTATTGCTGCAAAGAGAGACTTGTGGAATCTACCTCAACTGGTAGAGCGCTGCACTAGTATCGCAGAGGTCAGAGGTTCGAGTCCCGTACAGGCCTGATTTTCTTTTTCAGGTCTGATTTTCGCTATTGCATAAATAGCGCTATCTACTGCGAGGATCGCACATCATACGTATCTAATACCGCAGTGCAAAATATATGAACTTCATATATTCATTGCATCTTATATGCTTATAACTTCAAAATCTCATTAAATCTTGAATTACCCCATTCTATGTTATTTTTTCACCCTTTCCAAGTATGAATTTCCGTTTTAGTGATATCAAACACATAAAAACAACCGAAAATAAGCGTAATATCGAGTGCATACTTCGACATCTGATGCCCGATATATTCTGTACGATTTCGTTCTTTGAGCGTGTGACGCCGTCACAGCCGTCACAGCCGTCACAGCCGTCACAACAGAGGGTAGACTGGGCTTGACTCACTCGTCAGACTGTTAAGGATACTCAAACGATTGACTGAACTTGACTCATTCATCAGACTGACTTTTAAGGATACTCAAAGGATTCATTTAGCCTAAGTCGAATTTGTTTACGAAGTACTTTGATTTCTTTGTTGCGAATTTTTTTAGTTACGGATGTGGTTACGTTGTGCGCGTATAAAAGCCTCGTTTAGCGTCGCTTTAGCTATTGTATGATTGTATTTCACCTGGATTAGGCTGGGTTGCACGAAAAATATATCTGGCATGGTATAAATCCACGGATGGGATGGCATTTGTCCGGAGAAGAAAGGAGTGCTGTTGAAGTTTCGGATGTGTGTTTTGTGGACAAGTCTCTTTTAAAATGGCAAATTTCCTTTGCGTAAGTTCTTGTTGAATGTTTCCGGAAATTTTGTTATAATTCCTTTTTGCACATAGAGCCGTTTAATACTGTTGAATTGCCAGTCAATAGTCGTTTAAATTTTCGCGAGCATTAGCGTGACCCCGCGTGAAACTGAATTAAATCTCGAAATGTACACCTCTGTTCGTTACCATCTAAATGTACAGCCGGTTAACCATTTGTTCGTTACCTTGTTTTTGTGAACGTAAGTCTTTCTCTATAATCTGTTATTTATTATTGTTTTTGTTGATAATTATTGGACACAACTCCTTTTAGTTGACTTTGTTTTTTAATTTGGAAGTTGTCGTTCTTAGGTCTCGTTTAGTGGCTTTGCAGTCGCCTTTAACGAAGTCCATGGACTTAATTCAGGTAAGTGGTACCATTCCAGTATGGGGCCCATGAATATAAATAAAAGCAATTATTTCCAAAAGGTAACTGTTATTTTTCGTCCTGTCGAGTTTGGAGTTTACAGCTACTCTATAATTTGAGCAGGTCGAGGGGACGCGAAGGTAGGTGGCGCATTACGGCTATTGGAATATAGTTTAAATTTTATTTGTATATAAGGCCCAAATCGGCCATTTCTTTCCATAATTAAGGTCGAGTGATAAAGCTATCTTTGAAATGTAAACTTTATTTGGCCTCTTTTATTTGTGATTTAAATTCTCTCCTAAATATCTCATTAATTTCTCGCAGTTGTGTCGGCCACCCTGCAGATGGCCACCAAAACTAAAAGGCGCTCATAGTTTTCGTGAAGATAATGAATGTAAAGTACTTGAATTAATTAGCATTAGAAAAAGCCCCGCTTGACTACATTAAGGGAAAAACTAGGTGATCAAAAGCTTCTTTTTCTAACGTGGGCTTTTAAAGATAATTTGAAACCACAATGAGTGGTAATAACGCGTTGTTTATTCGCAATCTTGCTCACTGTCCTCACTCTTGTGGTCGAGAACTGCTCCCGGTGGACGAAGCCCCTATGACTGCACTTGTTAAAGAGGAAAACTAGTTCTGCAAATACAAGTTTACACATTTATATTTTGAAATATCACTTGTGGTGTTTATCCCTGCAGTTACCACGTACAATTCGTGCTATTATTTGTTTAATACACTACAATCCTCGGGGGGCCAAGTTGAATTCCTGGGCGAATTTGGTGTACTGTTGTACCCTCCTTCAGGCGTTACTTGGCAAAACCATTGCACTTCGGCTTTGTTAAGTATAGTTGTTTGGCCATTGCACTGACCGTGGCCGAGGACGCCCTATAAAAAAAGCAAAAAAAAGGAAACCGACTAATACTGAAAAGAATATGAATCTAGCAGCCATTTCGGGTCTATAGTTTCGTTTTAGATCCAAAATTCAAGAAGGAAGCTTTTTGTATCTTTATTTTGTAAATCCTTTGTAAAAATTAAGATGTGTTTCTTCTCCTCAGGATTAAGTGAGAAAAGAGTGACAAATGCTTTCTGGAATGGAGAGCTGGAAGCTGAACTAAGAGAAAGAAAGGCACTTGACATGTTCTGGATGATGTTTGTTGATGCTGACAGAGAGGCAATCATGGCTCACATTGACAAGCTTAGAGCCCAGGCAGATTATTCACATCCTCGTGGAGACTGCACTGAAGACTGTAATGCTAGAGGTGATGAATGGCAATGTAAACTGTTCCCTCTTTTTGCAGTTGTTTTTTTCCCAAACCTTTATTTTGCATGAAATGTAGTTTCCTATTAATGCTGAAACCAGAGGAGCCAATAGCAGATTGGATTGGAGGATTTTCTAAGTCATTTATAAATACAATCTGTGATTAGGAATGACTCTTTCATTATTATTTTGAAAGGATGTGGTAAGCTTTGGGTTGCAGACAGGTAGTGGAAGTTGATGTTCGCACATTGTATGATGAAGAGAAAGGTGCAAGCCCTAATGTTTATTTTCTGATTCATATCATTAAGAGTTGAAATCCTTGTTTTCACTCATCCACCTTCAATATTTTTGAGAAAGGTCAACAAAAAGTGTTTTACATTACTCTCTGGGGATTTGATTATCATATTTTTTTCTCTTCTTTAAGCTTTTTCACTTTTCTTTTAAAAGAAAATACATCACATTCATAGTTTAAAATTTGTTGTAAATTACTATGTTCACTTTCTTATTGAACTGCATTTGTTTTGTTGCTATTTAAAAATAACAATAAATTTCATAGATGCATAAAATTTTGAAGGACCAGTGTGAAAAAAATCTGATGGGGTCAGGGTTTGGATGAATCAGTTTGGACTCTAATGGATTCTGATATTATGAATGTGCTTCCACTGAATGTGATCTCAGTTATGTTCGCTATGGAGCCCTTATATTTGAGAATGGCACACTTTTTAAAACATTTGACAATTTGATAATAATCATTTGGTCATTACTGTCGAATCTCCTTTTTTTTTAACATTTTTTCATTAGAATGTTATCAATGGACTTCCCCTGGTAAATTATCCTGATGTCTGCACTGCCGCCCATGTCCATGGAATGGCATTTTGCCAGGAACATTTAGATTTTCTTTCCTCCAGGCATCCAAGTATTCCTTCTGATATTAGAGGCTTTTTAAAACATTGTGGTGTTTTAGGATGCAAGTGCTGTTGAAGGTAAGTGGTGATTTACATTCGGATGTTTACGATTCATTTCTTCATGTCATCAACTTCGCATGAAGGATGAATAGATGTTCCTTAATTTTCTTGTGCAACCATTTTCATCTTTTCCTGCTATACCAAATGAAAAATCAAAAATATGTTTCGATAAAAGATCCGACATGTTACCCTTTTGATATGTGGGTTGCCAGACAGTGCAAATAATTGCACTTGCTAACTGATAGAAGAGGTTGAGTATCAGATGACTCAAGTTGAAGGTTTCCCAAAGTATTTGTGTGAGCAATCTTCTTAGCTAGAGGGTCATGTTGATATTGGTCAGTACATGTTATTTCACTCATGTCTGGTAATTGCTGTATGCAATTTCAATTCTGGGCAGTGCTTTTTAGCACTACTTCCTTCCAGTTAAAATGCGAGCACTCACTTATTCATATACTTATTCGTATTTTTTACTTCTCAGTTGCCGACAATATCACCCTAACCACTGATGAAACTAAAAAGGTAGAATCTGTGGTAGACTCCATTTTGGATACTGCAAGTACACCTGTAGGTCAATCAGCAGTGTTATCCCAAGGTAAACCTATCCCCTAGGCCCTCCATAAGTTTGCCTATTCATTTCCAATTGTGCATATTTAACTTTTTGTACAGCTGAAATGTTTCTGAAATTGTAAAGGCATCACCCATGACAAGTTTGAAAGCAATGCAGCTTTAATTGAAAAAATTTTGTTTTTAGTGTGTCGTTTTTAAGTGCACGACTCCTGTTATCTTTGACTTCTCCCTGAGCCTGTTGATGTCAAACATATTCCACATTGTAGGTTAAGGGCTGCATAATGGTTTTGAAATCGTATAAATAGGTTTGCCTTTTTGTGATATGCTACCATACCATGTTTCATTAGCTTTTAGTTACATTTGAAGTGCCAAAAGAAAAAAAACTCATTTTTTCTCGCTCACACAACAGGAAATGAAGAGATTTTATCTCAACCTACCTCGGCTGCATTACTAGCTGACTGTGCAGAGGAAACACCAACATCTTGTAATAAAGAAACTGGTGAAAAAAAACGCCTGCAGAAATGGTCCCGTGGACATTTTTTTATTGTTCGAGGCAGTGGATTTATTGACAAATGGAATCCCCTTTTCCTGAACCTTGGTTAATCTTCTTTCACTATATATATATAGCTGTTTTGAAATGTTGCACTTTCCGCTTACATATATATGTATGATTTAAGTCATGTTTCCCCGGACAATTTTCTTTTTAATGATAATATCACCTTTTGCAGGTGCAGATCGATTGTCAAGTTAAAGATAAATAGACGCAAACAGTATCACATTAAAAATGTTGCTACTGCTTTGACTTAATTTGCAGAGTTGATTTGATTCATCTTTGAGCCAGTCAAGCAGAGTTTGCATTTTATGTACTTTAACTCAGGTGTACATTTCTCTTACCTGTACTTATACAGTTAAACATGTAAAATTGGACCTCAGTGTAGGTTTAGCCATGCCTATGATTATTGAAATGAGTCATGAGAATTTTGTTATCTAATATGCTAGACTCTCCATTAAGTTAAACCAGAGGTATCAATTTTATTTAATGTTTTCTTATGAAGGGTTATATATTTATTTCATGCCAACAGGTCGGAGAGTCCATCACAAGCATTTTTGATAATAATTAATTGGCTCTTAATCGTTTTGAAGGCCTTATCACCATCTTCTTGGGGGGATATATACTTGGCATACAACATGTGTCACGTTGATGGCATGAAAGCTGCGTCCAAACCATTGCCACTTAACCACCACCATTTGACAAAATGTGGTCTGGAATAAACAAACTCATAGATAGTTTGCACCTCAAGAACTATAGAGATCCACAGTGCAAGACAAAGTACAATCCAGCCCAACTGAAGGAGGAGTTACCAAATGTTAACACTATGGCAGCAGAGCAGACCTTTGTTTGGCTTTCCCGTTTCTGTAATCATATGTGATTCAACATGTATATTCACTTCTATATTATGCAAACCTCATTACACTTTGCCTTTTCCTTAAAACATGTCTTTTGACAACCAGTTTAATAAGAAAGCTCTGTAAAGATGAGGCAAATTGAAAGCTAATGAAGGAACCAAACTACTATATTGCTAATAGCCCAGTTTCCCTTCATTCTCAAACATGACAAACAGTGATTATCAATAGATAGTTAGGAGAAAAGGTTGTGTGGATGAATGAAGTAATCATACAAGAGAAAAGAATGCCTTAATCTACTTGTTCTGTGGTAATTTAGAGATAATTTTGGTGAATTGGTATGTGATCGGTATTCACGGGTTTAAAGTGCAATCTTGAGATAAATCCATCTCTCTTATCCCCTTCCACTGCACTCACCATGGATCCTCTTTTGGGACTCTCGTCAACTTTAGACACTTCAAGTGGAAGAACCTGTTTCCTGGACACTGTTGGGAAGGAGCAGTGCACCAAATAATCAAATAGTTTTGGTGGCAATGATTCTTATTATTACTCAGCTCGCGTTTCTACGTAGCTGCCACTTTGCTTAGTATCTGCATGTTATGACCTTGCCTGATTTAACTATGAATCCCACTTGCCATTGTGTGGAAAACAACATTTATTGTCATCATTTATTGTAGACTCATTTCTGCTTTTATATTCCAAATAATGAATATCAGACAAGAAGTTCTGTTAAAGACGAATTGATGTTAAATATTTATTCTTACTTAGATAATGCCATGTACTACTTATGCAAGTACCTAATAAAGTTGTTATTGTTGTTGTATAAAATTTCATCAAAATATTATTCCTTATGATGTCATTTTTCTCCTGCACTAATGATTTTTTATCCGTGTTTTTACAGTTTAGTTAGGGGACCTTTCATAGGTATAGCCTCGCGGTTCACTTTTTCAAATCTGTTGCGTGTATCATAGGTTTGAGCAGATATGTAGTTGAATAAAATGTTATTAATATCCGACAGTTTTAAAAAGTTATGTTTGCCATAAGATCATACAAAGACTGGGGACTGGGGCGATAAACATAACCCAGGGTGCACGTAGGATTAAAATCTTCCTAAACTTTGAGAACGTAAATAAAGAAATAAATAAAAAACATGAAATAATAAAATACGTATATATATATATATTATGTGGCAGTTAAAACGTCTGGATGCCAGAACTCATATACACGAAAGCTGGGCGCCTAGGACGTGGCCAGCTAACAAGTTTAGAATTTACATATGTACCCCCCCCCCCCAAAAAAAGAAAAACTTATAGAAAATGATAAAAAAAAAAAACTTCTAAAAAAAAAAGCCCTAGTGGCTAGTTCCTAATGTCTTAAAAACTCAACAAAATAACATATGGCTATGATGAAGTCTTCAACTCATGACTTTCAAAGATCTTGAGTGAACTGCTGACTACAGACTTCTGCATTCTACCTAACACTGCTGTACTCCTTTCTGATCCAACAAGCTCCCTGACGCTCTTCTTGAGGTCTTTCGAGTACCCTCCCAGGATATCGATGATTATGTTGTACTGAACGATATTAAAACCCGGGTACTGTCTCTTGAGCTCTAGAAGAAGCGGGCGTACTTCATGATCTTCTCCTCGTCTTTGTGGTCCATGGGCAGCTCATCTCCAGTAGTGTTACCGTCTTGCGCGCCTTGTCCACTAATTATATTGATAATAATATATTGTTATTATCATTATTATTATTATTAATATTATTATTATAAAAGTTTCGATAGCTTTTTATCTTACGTGAAAAAATTGTCCGTTAATGCAACAAAATGGAGTCGCTTGTTGGTCAGGACCCACGCTCGTTAGTCTTTATAGCGGAGCTCGCAGCGAAGCACGTCATCATAAAAATGGTAGTAACATATAAAGCCGAAAAATTGTGACTTATAACTGTACGGACGTCTGTACAAGGTGTTACTTGCATATTAGTTCGATTTGAAAAGTTGATTTCGACCTAAAAGTTAACGAGCCTTTCGAGAAAACGAGCCGCTGGAAGCTTTATCAAATTTTTAGAACTTGCGTGGCTTAAGCAAAGTGGGTGCTTATTTGAAGAGGGTTAGGGTGAGGAATGTTGGGAGCTTATTGCAGTGATAAAGGACTAATCGAGGGTGCCGACTGTCACAACCAAATACTGTCACGATTAAACAATATTGTAAAAGAGCTTAGTCTTTTCTTCACAATTATTCTTGTCAACTTCTAAGCTACTCTAAAGGGCTATAGGATAAGTCATGGTACTGATAAAGGATAAATTTCGACATGTTACAACCTGTCAAGGTGTGTAAAGTCCTTACGACTTAATATATCGATCTAGCCACGCCTAAAAGTGGAGCTCGCAGTTTTATTATTTTGTGTACGTCTCAAAGGCAATTGACGATGATAAACCAATAGAGTGCAATTTTATCAAACACCAAATAATCAAAACAAAAATAATCACAACAGCTTATTGCAATAGAGGTTGAGAAGAAAAAAACCAGAGGGTTGCTATGTCTAGCAAACACAAGTGGACTAAATTACAATTTAGTTAATGTAAGTAGTTGCTAAATCTGACTTTAGCCCTTCATTAGAGTGAAGAGTTAGCCCTATGCTTTGACAAAAGCAGTGAAATTCCAACTTACTTTAGACACTTGATTATGAATTCTTTTATTGGAACAAAAATTTTCTTGTTCTTACTTTTTCAAAAGAAGGTAAGGTAGCATCCATGGCAGTAATTTCAATCAGTGCTTCAGCAGTTTCTTTTCTTGACAAGCAAAATGACGAATCTATGAGGACCTACAACAAACAAAGGACACTTACTAATAAAAATATTAATAATGACAATGGGATTTAGCTGGCGGCATTCCATGAGGTGGTTCTTCTTGTCCACTGGTTTAAAGTGAAACGTTGAAATGTTGGTTTTTGTGGAGGGAGGAAAACCAAGGAACCTGTATAAAAACCCTTGGAGCAAGGACATACCGACCCACATACCACATATGACACCAGGTCTGGGAATTGAACCTGTGGAACAGCAGGGAGGTGAGTGCTCTTGCCACTCAACCATCCCTAGTTTCCATTCGGTTACTATGCAAGGTTTTGCTACTTCAATTGTCATCTTTGGGTCAAGCACCAAAGAAGATGGCACACAAATCATAACAAAGATTGATGGACAAAACATTTTTCATACAATCTGCCATCCTTATAACTCGGGAAACTCTGATTGATTCATGCACAACATACTTCAAGCAAATAATTATCAAATCGGCATCCACACAGGATTGAAACTTTCTCTTCCAACTCTCTGGCTAAGGATGCTATTGATTCACATTACTCTTCATCAATAGGCTGACCAAGAGGAACTCCTCTCCATCTTCCAAGCCAAGAACCTTCAAGTTTCTCCAAAAGGTTCTAAAGAAATGACCATAATTATTACAATTTAGACTTTCAGTCATGTCATAGGAGAGGATACACATTCATCGCTCGTGAGAGTTGAAATGCTGATCACCTTCATTCTCCTGTCAAGCCTTGTCCTTAGTGTCCACCACTCGGTTGTGTTGTTAATATTCATGCTTTTGATGCTGTCATTCATTATGTCTATAAATTCCTCCAATACACTAGACTGGAACAGCTTTGAAAGATCCATAACAATTTTGTCTCCCTTTACAAAATAAATTGTTTCAGTCAATAGTTAATTAGGTTAATTTACTACACCAACCCAGTTCTTGTGCTTTTAACATTACTTACAGACTTTCTAGTGGTTAAATGAGAAATTATCTACTAGTAAGCTCAGGTTACCCCCACTGTTTTGTCAGATATCCAGACAGTTTGCTCAGATGTATTTCTAGTGATCTTCTAGAATAAAGAGGTATTGTGAGAATTCAGTGTTTTACCCAAAAACCCCTCATGGTGACCTTGGACAAAGCTTACACCTGCACTACAGAATCTCAACTGACTGTAAGCTACTACCTCCTCCAACGTAGAGGTTTGAGGTCCACTCTCCCTAAATACAACAACAGAGTAACCGCAATATAACCAAGTTGTTACAAACACATCGACATACAGTGCAATCCTTGTTCTGTGCTTCTCCAGATGTTGTGTTAATCTTAACCACAGCAGGATCACAGTCAGCCCTTATCCTGCAGATCAGCAGTTCTCTGTCCTTGCTTACTGGATGTGTGAAGGTTTCCAAAGTGCAAACAGTCCACTCTAGAAAACAATAATTCTAATTTCTTACCTTGTCAATATCACACTATAGGACTATTGCCAAATTCATTATTTGCTCAACGTAATAAATTAAATTTCAGTTCTACTTGTCAAAGGAACTAAAAATTTATGGCAAATGTAATCATCTATGTGTAGCATGAGCTGAAGAATTGGGAAGAGTCAAATGATGTGGTCTGGTAACAAAAAGTTTTTGACAAAGTCATTTTGCTTAAAGAGTTATGTTAAATTAGTGACAATTACATTTCGCTAGAAAAAAATATTCTCCTGTTATAAGAGTCACATTGTTCTACAAACCAATCCTGAGAAAGTGGAACAGTTAAACACTTTCTTTGAAGCTGGTTTGGCTGCATAACACAGCTGAAAGCTCGCTATTGCTTGTAAAATAACTATAATGTACCTTTAAGCATGTTCTGCAATAGGGAAATTTCTTCAGGAGTGAAGAGACCTTGTTTGTATCTCTCAGTTGCACACAAGGAAAACTTCATGATGTTTCGAGTCTTGATCAGGGTGGCCAGTTTTTGGTGAGAAGTATTAGTTGAAGAGTCATCAAGTGACAAGGAGGAAAGACGTTCTGCAAGCTTCACCAGATCTCCTTTGTTTTCCTAACAGACAAAAAGGAAATAACAAAATAAAGAGAAATCTACTTGTAGATTTATTAAGTTCCCTGCTCTGGCATCCCATGTTCTAGTTCCCTGTTATGACATCCCATGTCTTACAGTAGTTCCCTGTTCTGGCATCCATGTTCTAGTTCCCTGTTCTGTAATCCCCTGTTCTGGCAGCCATGTTCTAGTTCCTTGTTTTCGCATTCCATGTAAAGGAGCAGATAAACTTTGAGTCACTTAGTGCCACAGTAATTGGGGATACCAGTAAACACGGACAGTTGTGTACCATGTCTAAGAGGTAAAAGCATCCAAATGAATTTCACAAGGTCACGAAAAATCTCCCTCTTTTGTATACATAACAAAAAGAAGTCTATCAAATGCAACAGTAGCTACAAGTACTCACAAGCAAAGGTGTTATCATATATACCAAAGGTTTAGAAAAATCCTTTGCTATTCTCCTAAAATAACAAAAATCACAGGGATTGAATTGAAAATATCCCTGGTCACTAGTCAGTGAGGTCATCGTTAATTAATTTGAGTTGAAACTTCAACTTAAATTAACAAAAAGGACGTAAACTTTGCCATTATAGTATAGATGAGTGTTCTACAAACTAGTTCCAAGTTAAGCTTTAGAGGTAAACAATTCCCCTTTGAAATCTTCACCATAGGTAAGATATCTTGCTCTATGGGGACATAAGAAGTTGAAATGAAATTTGTTTATACATTTGCCGTAATTGCATAAAAAAAAAAAAAAAGAAAAAAATTTGAAAAATAACTGTTTTGCTGATTTGGACAAGGCAAATTTACCAATTACCAGTAGATTAATTCAATGTTGAATTCACATCAAGGGGATAAAACAAAAGAAATTAACCCTTCATTTTCAGCACAACTTCATGTTCAACAAACAATTTTTAATATCTTACTTTATTCTCTTTCCTGTTCTGGTAACAGCTTGATGTCTAAGAGTAACAGACAAGGACAGTTAATATTATCCTCAAACAATCAGTCTCATTCTATTCTGTTTGCCAAACGACAAACAAAAATTCCATTCGAAGTTGACACCATCATATACTTTCCCTCAATACACCTCAGAGAAATAGCAACAACCTTTGTTGTCCATTCGACCTTAAGGATATGACAAACCACAACTCTTCCTTTTAGACTTGGTAGTTGGTTTTGGTACTTATCCAGAATTCAAAGTAGTGCAAAGTAGCTGCATTCCAACTGGCGGTTACACTTTGCATTTCTACAAGATGCTTGATGGCACTTTTCTTGAACCTTTACATAATTAAGGACACAGCCATATTCTGACTGCCTTTTCCAGAGAAGCTAACAGTAAAGTTATTTCATGCTGTTACTCGTTTGTAACGCTCACTGTGATACACTGTTCCATTGATTTGGCATCGCTTAAAAGACCACACCTTTCCCCAACTTGGTAGTTCTCTTCTTAGTGCCTTCCATTCTGCTTCAGACAGGATCTCTGAATTAATGGCAACTTTTTCCAGTGCCCCGATCACAAAGATCCTCAGTTCAAACTCTTCAGTTTTGGACCTGGAACATCAAATTAATGATAATTAAGTGTTAAAAAGGGGTTAGATGGACACCACAACCTTACATCATGCACAGATATTTACTAAAACTCTTGCAAGCTTGTAATTATATTTATAGGATCAATGCATATGGGTTTGCTCAGAGCAATTTGTGTAATAGACATTTCCTTTTCAAAAAAGAGAAAATCCCAATGATATCTCTCTTGTAACTCTCTTGTTTAATGATTGTACTATCTGTGATAAAAAGTATTAATTGCACAGATTCTGAAACTTACCTTTTGTAGTGATTTTTTTGGGTGAGTTGAGAATACAGGTTTTGAGCTTCGAAACTGGAGAGCTCTGAAGCCAGCTCTGGCAACTTTTGCATCACAGAAACTCCATCCAGAATCTAAAGAAAATAAAACATTCCTGACCAGTTAAAAATTATACTTCATTAACTTAACATTTTCTCATTCTTATCTGCACGGATATAAACAATGATTATAATTACATGTACCTGTCCATCAATATTCTGTGTACCATGAAATAAATCACGGAAATCTCCATTAAGGTCTTCAAAGAAAAAACAAGAATGACTCCAAAGAGGCCCAAGATCTTCAACACAGTCTCTCAGATGTAACAGTTGATGAACATTATATGTCATAAACTGTGGACCTGCAAAGAGCATATGAAGGGCATTCATATTAACAAAGATTTAGTAATACATAGATAGGTAAAAACGAACGATATAAAAACCCGACGTTTCGGCGACTTCATGATGCCATTATCAAGGGTACAAATGAAAATAAAATTAACAAATGCAAGTTCAAGAGTTACAACTACTTAGAATTAGTTGTAACTCTTGAGCTCGCATTTGTTAATTTTATTTTCATTTGTACCCTTGATAATGGTGTCATGAAGTCGCCGAAACGTCGGGTTTTTATATCGTTTGTTTTTACCTGTTTATGAAGGGCATTCAACTTTTGTTAAACATGCTCATGAAAGTTTGTGTGTATTAAGTAGAAAGATATCTGTTTGAGGATATTCCCACTCAAGTCTAACACTCATCCGACTTAACTAAATTTCCAAGGTAACGATAGACAGCGAGAGAATAAAAAATGAAGCAGTCACAAAGCAACATGAGATCTCAGAAAAAAGTTCACAAAGGGAAATTTGCTCAAGATTTCTCAAATTTTGAGAACAAAAAGATTATCATAACATGCATGGAATGGAGCAACCTAACTGTGATATTACAAATACATACCATAGAGAGTAGATGCCTGTGCACAAAATAACTTAAGGCATGAAGCAGAGCTTTCCCTCTCCTGGAGAGAGATAGTTTCTTTCAACAGTCCGTATATTCCTCCAACTAAAAGCATCAGATGAAGAACATACATATCTGGCAGGTACTTCATCAGAAGTGGCACGGCATAGTACAGCAGGAAATTCTTTTTTCTGATGCTAAGGAAAATCAAGAGATTACAAGATACTGCATCAAAGATTCAATCAAATCAGTGTACAATTCTATGGGGTGCCATTACCGCCAAAATTATATTTTTAAAATTATTCAGCCTCTTTTTCATTAACCACTTACTTATACGAATTAACCATACTTGTCACAATATTATTTAGTCCATTTCAAAAATTATTCAGCCTTATTTTCATTAACCACCTACTTTTACGAATTAACCATGCTTGACACAATGTTATTCAGCCCATTTTGAAAATTATTCAGCCTTTTTATCATGGGGCTTGTTTTTAACTATATCCCAACATAACTTGCGGTATTATAAATATATCCCAGAGTTCTTTTCACACCCTTTTCGTTGCAATATGGCAGAAAGTACAGGGATTGCGGATGTTGCACGTTCGCTCTCCCAAGCTGCTACCAATTTAATAAGTCTAGCATCACAAGAGTTTCGAGCAACTAACACTACTTCTGATCTACCTCATGTTGATTGTTAGTTCTTTGGTTTCTTTCTCTGTTTTGCAGCCCTTGTGACGGTGAAATGTTTTGCTTGACTTGATGTTCCACGTGAAGTTGTGTTGCTTACAACTGGTGATGGCGCGTTGTGAACTTTTTGGTACGGAGAAAACGCTCGTTTCAACTCAGCTTGAGCTCGATTAGAAGTATTATTTGTTTCTCGAAGCTCTTGTGATGATTGTGGTGCTAGACTTATGAAATTGGTAGCAGCTTGGGAGAGAAAACGTGCAACATCCGCGATCCCTCTACTGTCGGCCATATTGCAACGAAAAGGACATGAAAGGAACTCTGGGATATATTTATAATCCTGCAAGTTATGTTGGGATATAATTTAAAACAGGCCCCATCAAAAAAAGGCTGAATAATTTTCAAAAAGGGGCTGAATAATATTGTGACAAGTATGGTTAATTTGTAAAAGTAAGTGGTTAATGAAAATAAGGCTGAATAATTTTTGAAATGGGCTAAATAATATTGTGGCAAGTATGGTTAATTCGTAAAAGTAAGTGGTTAATGAAAAAAAAGGCTGAATAATTTTAAAAATATAATTTTGGCGGTAATGGCACCCCATACAATTCTACACCTTAAGGAAATGTGTGTCATTTCTTTCAAATACACGAGTTTAATTTCTTGAAAGTTCTTCATTTAAGAAAGTTCAAACCTGATGCAAGGAGTCACAATTGAATTAATTTTAGTTGCCTAGGTGGATTCCCCCCTAAAGAAACCCCATTCATGTATATTCAAGTGCAAGGTGTAGTGAATGACATTGTTCAGCATTGAGACAAACTGTAGAGATGAAAACTGATATATAACACACACAACCCAGAGGCCCTTTACTAACCTTTCCAATCCTTCTTATCCATAATACTTCTTGGTGTTCTGGTTACCTCACTTATAGGTTTAATAGAAAGAAATTCTTTGTCAACTTCTTCAACTCTGTTCCCAATGAAATAGAGCTTGTCCTTGTTGTCCTGAGAGAACCAGCTATTTAACAACTGTTCCACTACACCTTCACACACACAATGCATGTAATCAATGGCAGTACCACGGATGATGTCAAATGTAGGAATTCCAAATGCCCAGGATAAACCAAGAACTCCCTCAATATCATAACTCTGGGGAGATAAAGGAGAATGAAAAAAACACTCAAGATGAGAAAGAAACCATTCCCTCTGTAATATTAGGGTGTACATGAAAATTCAATATACAATTTTTCATGTTCATCAACATTTGACAACATGGTGCAGTCGACTCTTATATGCTGCAAATACCAATCACCAGCAAATTGTAGTCAACTACAGTCTGATGAATTTAAAGAAGTCAGTTTTTAAACAAAATATGAACTTCAGAGTTTCTCTGTTCATGAAAATGACTAAAGAGACTAGTCCCATCAACTTTAAGGTTAGTTACATGCTCTGGAACAATTTAACAAGTGTTTACTTACTGTTTTGGCACCTTCCTTCCTCCTCCTCAGCACCTCGATGGCCTGCTCGTTGACCTCATTATGCCTTCTGACCTCACCATGACCACTGCTTGAGGAAGCATTGTAGGGATACATGTGGCACTGTCTGTTTCTGCCCTTCTTTCCAATGCCAATGACATGCTGACAGCCTTTCTCTTTACATTTAGAGCACCCACTGTACCCATTAAACTGTTTCATCTGCAGCCACAAGGCCTTTGCAGGGGAATCCAGTGTCACATCGAGCAATATACCTCTAACATTGACCACATCTCCATCCCCCACTGACACCTGCAATCCTGCAAAGCAATATATACTTTTACTTTATCATTCCTATGTAGGAATTAAATTTTGTCTCTGTTTCACACAACCTTGTAGGCTAGGGTGGCCAGAATTCAAGCTTGGTGGTTGAAAAAAAAAAAAAAAAAAATCAAAAATTAAGTGATGAATTGAAAGTATTATCCGATAGCAAATTATTGTTTACTGTACACTATGTAGGATAAGCCGCACTCACAGATAAGCCGCACCCTGAGTCTGGCAACTCATACATGTATTTTGAGAAAAAGTTTATTGAAAAAAAAAAAGAAAAAGAAAAAGAAATCAAAAGTAAATTCTCGAGAATGATATTTTAAAATGTACTTTCTTGATTTATTTATTGTAAACCCATATAATCTCACTAACATTGGTTCTGAGAATTTAGTTCACATTCTCCTGGTATGGTTTTCTTGTCACCCAATTAAGATGGAAGTTGTTTACCTAAAATAATAACTACTTCAGAGTTTCATAATTTTTCAAGGCTACAACTCTACCTCTACCATGTGCTGGGTGTTTATTACCTGGATTATATAGAGTCCTCAGAGAAATAGCAATTGGCTGTAAGAATGTTGGAAAATGGGGTTTTCCTTTACCAAACCAAAGTCCTGCAAAAATGCGATTCATCCTGCTGAACCTGTCAATAAAATTGTAAAAGGACAGTGATAAAAATAATCTGTTTTAAACCTTATATTGTACTAAAATAATGACATGCATTGAAAGTAAACAAAAGGGCATCAACTTTGCCTGCATTTGCACCACAGCCACATAGACTTATGACTTGTACATATACCAAAAACTGTATGAATGTAAGTAATCTATTTTTCACCTCTGAAGCGGAGGAAGTTCATTGATCACTAGAAAAACTGGCCATACTCCATAACTTGATGATCGAATAAGTGCAACTCCATCAGTGTTTCCAAGGAGTGAAATATTGCTTGCACTTGCTGAGAAACCACCAGGTCCTAAATGCATATTGTACAGATTACCATCATAGACATCTTGGATTGAACTGCCATCAGAAGTTTCTCTTTTAAACCTGTACTTTAATTTTTCAAGTTGACCTGGACCTGTTTGACAAAAACAGTAAAGTTATGTCAAACCTACATGTACGTGATATATTTGGCTTACAGATTGTATTACATATTGTAGTGATAGCAAAACAATCATCAACATCATGTTGAAGCTGATTGCTTGTGATAAACAATTTTATGACACCTCAACAGATTCCCAGCACCAACATAAGCTGAAATTATAGCAAAAGTTGTCAGAGCACTTCAGTGGTTCTCAGGGATCTCCAGAAGTTCTGGCAACCGGCATAAATCACTGTCTACTTGTCCTGAGCACACAGGCTATTCTGGGAAAATATAAATACATTTCGGGGTTTCCACTTGACAAGACAGCAAGTTATCCCTGGCTACTTAAAAAATTTTTCTCTGACTAGTTCAAAGTTTTGAGAGAGCCCTGGGTTCTTAGAGTACTGCATACAACAGAAGTGTACAAAAGAATATAAAGAATATTGTATAACTTACGTGACAAAATTGTATGCAGCTGGTCTTCTATTGGAAGCTCAATGAAAAAAGACTTATCTGATAGAAGTCCACTGCATATCCTACAAACCTCACCATCCTTTGGTTTACCAACAGATATGTAGACTTGACATTTTGGATTAGGGCAACAAAAGTGCTTTTTCATAGGATGCTTCAGATATTGGATGTGGCCTTTGAATTGGCTCAATCCTTTTACTGCATTATTTTCCTTGGGACAGTGCAACTCAAGGAGGATAATGAGATCATTAGTGGCAACCATGGACAGTTTGTGTCGCATAATGAATGCCATTGTAAGAGCTAAACTTTCTCCAACTGTTATTCTGCTATCTTGATACAACAATTCATGTTCTATGCTTTCATCTTTTGTTTCTTCGACACCTGATGCCACTTTTTCCACTTCTATTTCCTCAATTAAACTAGCTAGTTCTTCTGCATATATGTAGGTATCTGGGACTTCCTCCTGCACAGCGTTACTCTCTTCAGGAAATTCTTCATTAGCTGGTATATCTTGCATCAAGCTGACAAATTCATCGAATTTGTGATCAGCAGCATTTTCAGAAATTAAGGAATTATTGCCATCTGATATCAAAAGAAAATTGTAAATAAAATTACTGAATGGCAGATATAGTCTAGGCCATCCTTTAGGTATACAAGAATGTTGGAGTCCTATATAATGATTATTCTTAAACTTTGACATTGATTCTATGGGTTTGCAAGCTAGATCAACAATTAAGCCATTACGTAAAAAACTGTGGAAAAATGTTTAGTTTTCCCAGCTTGTGACTTGAAAGAATAAAAAGGACGCTTACCAAGACAATATTGGTCCGAAAAACTACTGTCACTTTGAATCGTCTGCATACTTTCCAAAATTTCTGTTTCGCTTTGTAGCTCTGATGAGAACGTACTGCCGCGGCTATGATGATTACACGTTTTGTCTTGATCTTCAGAATCCCGTTGATGTGGTGATACCTCGTTGTAACACAACTCATCTTCTTGGTGGCTTTGAATTTTTCGTTTAAGTTTCTTTCTTCGCCAAATAGTTGAACGCGAAGGCTCGCCCTCGGCTTGAAATCTCCACTTTTTATAGCTTGGGCGCTCTGCATCCATGCTTAAGGAGAGAGTACGTGAAGCGCGAATGCGTGAGCAGCTTAGTAACCAAGCCTAGAATGTGACTGACAAAGACTGAAGACGAGTCCGGCTTCAAGCAGCTTGAAATTTGTGGCGGGAAGAGAACAATGCCAATATGCTGACGCCATGCTCAAAACGCAGGTAACATGCGGTCAAACAAGAAAGATTAGCCTTAGTAATCAAGTTCTCGAGTCCAACGGCTTAACTGAATATTCTCATTCTTCTGTCTTCATTTTGATCAACGTCAACCTTCCAAGTGTACTAAGTATCAGGTAAGCGCGTATTTTAATCCTTAAAAGTATTGCTATGATTCAATGATTTTTAATGCTTAATATTTTCAGGGCCGTAGCCAGAAAAACACATGATTGCATGAGGCAATTAATGTCCATGAAAAACTTATTACTGGGGCAATCGGTCCATGGTTGGGTTCTCTTCCTAGGTATAAGGAGTGTTTATGATGACTATAAACAACGAAAGCGAAAGATATGATCGAGGTTTGTTAGTAGTTAAGGCCCTGATATCAATGATACTTTGGAGATTTTGGAACTCCGCGATTAGATAATGTCTGCTGGCTTAAAGGCTTGTAGCCCGCACGATGTTTCGCTTCCAGTGGTGATTTCATCAAAAACTGACCAAGTATTCTGTAGCAGATCTTATCGTTATAGTTGATATCAAGAACAACCCCACCAGCAATGCTGATTTTACTTATCGTGCTAAGATAAAGTTCTCTCATGATCACATGGCACGGATTTATGCACGTTGTAAACGTTCTGTTGAGAGCGGTTGATCGATTTTCTTGATTACCGAGCAGTTGAGAAAAATAACACGTACGTACTCGAGAATCTGTTTGATGAAAAAGCTGCAAGCTGTCAAGTTCGAATGAGAGAATTGTTTGAATCGACCGCAGTTTCAAGCTGGTGCATTGCTCAGCTGAGATAGGTTTAGCTTTGGAGCATAAACAGCGATGAATCAAGTTTAATTATGATCAAAGATTTGTCAGATATCTCACGAGGTGCGAAAAGGCGTCACGAAAGAGCGAAATAAGTTGTCACAATTTACGTTTGACAGAAGGTTGTCCAAAATATTATATGTATTTAGTTTGCATGATGGTTATAGTGGAACGTATATGTTGATTTCTTTTGCACGGCTCAGTATGTCATCATCAAAGTCGGCAAGCCAAGTTGTAGTTGGTTGGAAAAGTAAAGGAGGGGAGGCTTTCGAAAATGAACTGGTGGAGGCGATTTCATTGAAGAAGTTGATTTTTAGAGGATCGGCTCAAATTGGAACGGAAGACTCAATGCAGTACAAGAATGACCTCTGGATGGGAAAAATTTTATCTGTTCATGGTAAGTGTATATAGCAATCTCGCACGATCGCAAAAACTCGCTATAGAAACGGTTACTCTCCAGGTCAGACCCTTTAAAACAGCGTTTGCTGAAAGCAAGGTAGAGTGGTCAGCGAAAGGTTTTACCAAAGTTTCATCGAGCCGGCCGTCTTAAAAAAATAAGCTAACTTAATTATTATCCATATACCAATCAACTAGGCAACCATCTTTTTTAGATTGAACTTTCCATTTCTTAAATAAATATCTAACAGCATTGCTCCCTTAATGTCCTTCTTGGCCTTCTCATGCCACGCTAATTTCAAAAACGATTCATGCAAAGCGTTCAAGCTTCTACCAATTTGGGAAAACGTAAAATTGCCGTTTTATACGTCATGTTTACACGTTTGTAGTGTTCTGGCAAAGCATATACTGCCCATTGTGAAGGCTTTTTTTGTACTGATCTTTAAAAAGGTAGTAAGGGTGAAGCAGATAAAACCTGCAAGAGCATAACCTCTGACCAATCAGTCAGTGCAGAAATGCAGAGCACTGGATGCTCTAAAAGGAAGAGGAGAGCCAATAGGAAGCTGTTTGCTGATTATGATGTTTCAACAACTGATCAGCTAGAGGATTCAAGTGCAGGTAAAAATTGAATTTTGACCTTTTACTGTAATTGTGGGATGTGGCATTACTCACGTGGCCATTACTCATATGGTCAAAATGATAAAATACAGTAATTATGAGCTATTCAAGGAAAGTGCCTGCAAACTGTTGTGCAACAGAGAAGCAATTGATCATTTCTAAAACCAGAGATTAGGCTACATCAGTGTACATGTATGTCAGACAGTAGTTTAAACATGCTACTTTAAACCTGTTGCAACCTTGAAAGCCACATTACAATAACATATATTTCTTTGTGGAGAATGACTGACATTTATTTTGCACTCATCAAAGCAACAATTTTCTCTTGAGAACAGAACATGCATCAGCTGAGACCACCCCACAAAGTGGAAAACACAAGAGAGAAAGGAGGAAATCAGAGAAACAAGGTTTGTGTTTATGCTTTATCATTTGTGTGCTATAGTTAATGTAATTTTAATGTTCTAAAATCCTAACTAATCCTTCCACGTCAATTTTCCAGCCAAGAAAACCACACCCGCCAAAAAGCGCAAGACTGCAGAGGAGAAAAAGCAAGAGCTGTCACTTCTTTGTCATAAGCTAAATGATATCGAGGAGTCCATTGTAGTGGCGACACCAGAAAGCAGTACCGAAAGAGTGAATGAAGAGCATATTGTGGATGGCTTGTCTGAGTCTGATTGGTCAGATGATGACTCATTAAGGGTAACCTCTACCCCAAATCAGACAAACCCACTACAGCACACCCACTTTGGAGGGAAAAGGCCAAAAACCATACGTCCACCACTCAAGTGTGTCAATGTCTTGTGCAAAGAAGAAAAACAAAAGAAAGATAATGAAATAATCCATCTTAAAGAAGAGGTACATATGTTGAAAGAAGAGCTCTGTAAGTAACAACTACATTTAGGCAGCAGTGTTAATACACTATTAATTAACAGTAACATTGTAAGTTAATTGCCATCTCCATTTACGAATAATGGGGATCATGGGTTTGCATTTTGAACAATTTAATCATAGAGTCAAATCAAAAGCTCATATAACAAGAACATTGTTTCTCATCTGAATATTTTAAGACTGATAGATTAAAAAACCCATTGTTTTGTTCAATATAAACTTGTTGTCTCATTAATTTTATATCCATCATGCTAATACTTGTCTAACACCAGTTATTAAATTTACAGGTAAATCAAAAGAAAGCATGTGTGCAGGAATCAATTCCCACAGAAAAATTTCGAAGGAAAAAGGAACAGCTGATGGAGTATGCATATGAGATGTTTTGTTTAATATTGCATATATTACATATATATTTATATATATACACACACAAATATGCAGTAAACAGAGTGTCTACTACAATTACATGCACTTACCTTTCTATAGACAGGAATCAAGAGTCAGGAATTGACATAGTTCAATCAGTCTAAGTCCTTTTTTCAGCCAATTTTTTAACTGCAACTAGTACACCCCTTCCTCGTGTTTTATATAGCTATTTATGTATACTTTGCTATATATATTTAACCTTTTTTTCAAAATTCCTAGAAACATTACAAAAAAAGTAATTTTGAAAACATTTTTTTGTTAGCTTACAGAACTTATCAGTGGATCAGGCATCTGGATGTGCCCTAACAAATTGGGTGCAGCTATTAAAGATGCTGAAAATAAATCCAGGACTGTGTTGGTGAGGTCACTGCTGTGTGGATTTTACAACAGAGAAGAGCTTTTGTCAAAGACCTTCAAGGAACTTGACAAAGATGTCATAGAGGCTTGTGTTGGTAAGTGTAGCAACATTTACTTTTCATGGTTACTATATACTTCGGATAATACTCCATGTGCAGTTTCTCAAAATCTTCATACTCCCCGACAGAGGAGATTGAAATTTCCAGGGGAATGGGGGGTTATGCAAGGCCTAAACATAAAGAAATATACAGTATCAAGCTTAACTGGAATTCTCAGTAAGGGTAGGAGGTCTTCCAAAAAATTATTTCCCAAGGAGATATGAAACCTAATTGAGGGAGGGGGTGTATGAGGGCATGTTCCTCCAGAAAATTGAGAAAGAACCAGCTAAGTGATGCATTCCTTTATTCTGAGTTTCAATTTCCACTGTTGGAAAGTGTTCAAAGCGAGAAGAAAGCGAACAAGGTGTAAATTGAATTTAGAAGGATAATTAATTTTACTGGTACTATGACCGACAATTAGCTTTCTCAAAATCAACAGTTTACCAAAAAACCTGAAATATGTGAGAAAGATAGTTCCAGCGTACGCGTCAGGGCGTATATTTTGCGTGAGTGTCACGCTTAATGCACGAGACTTGAGATACTTGTTGATGATACTCACAAAGCATGAAAAGTTCTGGGAAATCTTTCGTATCCATGAAAGTTTTTTTTTTACAGCTAGTGCCCATCGGGGGTAGCCACACTTATATCACGAGATATGATGTTACATGATCACATAGGAAGGATACAGAAATGCCTTAATAGACATTTCATTATAAAGATAACTGGAATGTTTCCCAAGAAAACTTACTCATTGCCGCAATCACAGCATCGGAGATCGGCCCTCCAGCCGCCATCTTGAATGTTGTAAGAGCGCTGGGACCTAATCCTTTCCTTACGTCTCGGTCGCAAGTTTTTCAGTGATATGAAAGATTCTTCGTCACTCAGGAATAAATGGTTTTGAACCTGCTAAAAGTGGTAAATGTCTTCTTGTTGTAGATATGTCCTCTGACGTAATGTGATATAATGGCCAATCACATCTTATGATCTATAGAGCGACACGCGGCTTAGGACTCGCTAAGAGACTCCGTTGCAGTTATGTCTTCAAGCAAAAGTGCTCATTCAAGGGGGTCCATACAAGTAGAAAATTTGACACGTATGAGCAACTTCCAACTGATCTCAGGAAGACATGTGCAATCTCTCATATTACTTTCCTTGAAGTTGATGGGACTAGTCTCTTTAGTCATTTTCATGAACAGAGAAACTCTGAAGTTCATATTTTGTTTAAAAACTGACTTCTTTAACTTCATCAGACTGTAGTTGACTACAATTTGCTGGTGATTGATATTTGCAGCATATAAGAGTCAACTGCACCATGTTGTCAAATGTTGATGAACATGAAAAATTGTATATTGAATTTTCATGTACACCCTAATATTACTGAGGGAAAGGTTTCTTTCTCATCTTGAGTGTTTTTTTCATTCTCCTTTATCTCCCCAGAGTTATGATATTGAGGGAGTTCTTGGTTTATCCTGGGCATTTGGAATTCCCACATTTGACATCATTCGTGGTACTGCCCTCACGAAAATCTGGTCTATTTTAAAACCTATTTTATACTCTTTTATTCCTATCTTTTATGTATTTTTCCCCCTATTTTATGGACTATTTTAAAGCAATTCTTTAGCTATTTTAAACCTATCATTTTGAAACAAAAAACAGTTAAAAAATATAGTCCATGCATGCATGATCTACAGAAAAAAATGTTTGTAAATTAGCTTTAAAATAGCTCTAAAATAGCCTAAAAATAGCCTTAGATGTGTATGGAAGTTGGTGAGAAAACAGTATTAAAATAGTGTGAATAAGACAAGCTAAAAATAAAATAGGCTGAAAATAGTCTTAAAATAGTTATAAACGAGGAATAAAATTGGGGTAAATAAGAAAGGCCTTGGGCAGTAGGCTGAAAATAGCCTTAAAATAGACATAAAACAGGGATGAAATAGTTTAAAAATAGGTGTTTATTTTAAATCTATTTAATAAATGCCAGTGCCAGGTAAATAGTACTGCCAGTTCATAGAACCCCATATTAAATTACATTAGGTACAAATTAGTTTCAAAACAGGTAACATCATAGTTTAAATTATATACAGACTTTAATTGACAGTTTGTTTGCTTAAATTGTAGCATTTTACAATGGCATGTATGCCCAAACATGAAAGGATGGTTTTTGAGATAAATATTATTATGGAGATCGAACATAAATTTTACTCTCACAGAGACTGTCTTTAAGTTAATAGCTCTGTTTTATTTTTTCAATCCTTATGTAAAGCAAAAGTGATTAAAAATGATATAATAAAAAGTAACATAATAAAAAACTCTTAATTAGGCAGTTAACTAGCTGCAGTGGCCTTAATTCTCTCGTTGCCCATTCTTTGCCTTTTTGGGGCCGGTGTACATTTTCCTGTACTCTGAAATAAAAAGAGCATAAATTTATAAACACACATGCAATATTTTACACACCAATACATTTATTACGGTTGTGAACATTGTTTTGCTGTTTGATTTTTAAGATTGAGATTGTTTGAATGATGCAACACTGCATCACCGAAAGGAGTGCTTTCACCACATTCCTATTTTGCTTCTGTAAAAACTTAGGGTATTCAATACTTGCACATAACTTAGGCCAACATGATGACTTGTGATCTGGGTATAAAAAGATGATTTGGATACAATTTTCACTACATGTGTAGAGTAACCTCCACTAATGGACAATCCTGCAAGTGGACACTAACCTGCAATACAAAAGTTTTTAATAGTCCCAATACCTCTTAGTTTCCAAATATTAAACCTCCCATAGGGGGAATACCTTAGTTAAGGGGTCACTATATTTGATTTCAATGGTGCATGCTTGCAACAGGGTCATATTACTATGTCTAGGTATGTACTATTTAGCCACATGTAAATTTACTTATAGCTTACCTACGAAATATCCAGGCTTGGATGAATTAAATTTCAGGGAATTTACTTTACATCTTAGGGCTTGCCTAAGCTCAGATTTAGTTACAGGCTTTACGTCCCCAAGTTTTGCAACCTTTGCAAAATCTGTTTTAAGAATTAACAGAAGTATGTTAAATATCATTGCGCAAATAACATTGAACTAAAGCACAACTCTTATTCAGTTGTATGATGTTAGTGTAATAAGTTAAAGGGGGTTAGCGGTTGGAATAAGGCCCCAAGTGACCTTTAAAAAGTTGTTGGAGTATTAACAGGAAGTCTGTTAATGGCCCTAATATATTAATTACAAATTGACAAAACCAGTAGAACATACACAGCACTATTATAAAGTATATATAAAAACATTTACAAGTGACTATTTATTCCAAATTGCATGAGAAAATCATGTGATTATGTATTAATAATATACATGAAAAAATACGAGGTAGCTTCTCATAACTACGCAGAAGAAAAGCGCATGCATCACGTGCAAAAATAATTCATTCAAATCCTGCAAGTGACATTGACCTTGACATTGACCAATTACTCTGACCAATCAGAATGTCTGGTTTTGTTTCTTTCTTTGCACTGAATTAACCCTCTTCTGTACTGAATTAACTCTCTTCTGCACTGAATTAACTGAAACTGCATTCATCTTAACCAATCAGAACTGAGAAATTTTTTCATGTATATTATTATACAATATATGGTATAGGAGGAAATACCAATTAAACAGGTCTATAATAGGCAGTACGTGTAAACACGGGATTGTTTAGTTTGTGATGTGTGTGTCAGTCGTGGTTTTCATTGATTAATGTTTAGTATTCGGAAGGGGAGGTCTCCCTGAAGGAAGCACTGCAGAGTGAAGTCTTCACACACAAGAGTTACAAGTCCCACCTGTTGAAAGCCAGATGGAAATCAATTTGCTGTGAATATGCAATGCTCCCACCCACAATCAACAAATTTAAGATAATAGTTGGTAAGTTCACTCTTCTTCTTTGGAAATTCCTCTTTCCAAAACTTAGATCTACTCTTCTCCACAGTTATTCAGTAACTTTTTCATAATGGAAATGGGAATTTAGCAGTGGATATTCCATAAGATGGCTCTCCTTGTCCACTGATACTAGGTCTAATTGGAATTTGGAGTGTTTGTTTTTGGAGACCCCTAGAAAGATCCTTGGAGCAAGGAAGAAAACTAACAACAAACTCAACCCACATGTGACACCAGGTCCAAGAATTGAACTAATGGGAGGCGAGTGACCTCACCACCGCCCAATCCCAGCTCCCCAATATTGATTTTTTATTTCATTGTTTTCATAAACCGTCGCCAAGTGACCTGTGAAAATTTAGGCCGACTTAGTACCAACAAAACAGTCTGTTCAACCAGATAATTTTTGATCAGTGAATCAATTCATGAGTTTATGAGTAATTCCCAGGTGACAGTTATTTTTTTTAGTATTATCATCGTTAAGATCCTCTACTCGGTTCACTGACTCCTGGAATGGGCTATGGATGTACTTCATAAACTTACACAAATGGCTGAAGAAATCTTTGGTTTAGATGCGTTTTGTACTGGCAAACAGATACACAAGCAAAAGGAAAATTTGTTGGGTAAGGTGATTGAGGAATTTTTGTTTCCTTTTATTCTTGACACAATTCTGCAGAGCCCTGCTTGCAAAGTAGTGCCCCTGATTTCTATGAGCTTCTACTAGGGACAATGTGTTCTGATGACTGGGATAATACAGGGGTTTCATTAAGGGCCAGGCACCGGGCAAATTGACCAGTTGTGAGGACGGTTTTGCCCACCTGATTTGACGGTCTGGAGGAAAGTTTATCTTGTGAAGAAGTTCAGTTCAAAGAGTTTTGCCCGCCTGTGAAAACCAGTTTCCCTCCTGCAGAAAACATTAATGAAGCCCCTGATAATATATACCTAAATCATGTGGTTGGCAATACCTTGCAATCCTAATTCAGGCTTTGAGATAGAGTTGTGCTTGTAATTGGATGTGTTATTATCCTGATTAAAATATAGAGAAAAGTGCAATCAAACTGGCCTGAAACATGGGAGAGTTTTCTTCTGTTTTATTATTAAACTTTTAATCACATATTTTGGCATCTATTCCTTTTGTTTGTGCAGATTTGCTAGCCACATCAGAAAGTTCTGGCCAAAACCTTTCTAGTTTGTCAATCCTAAATGACTTGCTCTCATCCCTGTTACAAGTTGGTCAGCTGTATGCTCATCAGGGAGCTGTGAGGGAAGCTTTGAGGCAGTTTGTGGATGGTGTTGCACTAGCAAGGCAATTTTGCCTACCATACAGGTGATTTATTAATGTTTAGTAAAAGCTCTGTTAAACTTTTGGACCCACACTAGATCAAAAAGTCAAGGAGCATCAATCCAAAATTTTAGATGAGAGAATTTTGAGGATAACATTAACTGTCCTTGTCTGTTACTCTTAGACAATCAAGCTGTTACCAGAACAGGAAAGGGAATAAAGTAAGATCTTAAAATTGTTTGTTGAACATGAAGTTGTGCTGAAAATGAAGGGTTAATTTCTTTTGTTTTATTCCCCTGATGTGAATTCAACATTGAATTAATCTACTGGTAATTGGTAAATTTGCCTTGTCCAAACCAGCAAAACAGTTATTTTTCAAATTTTTTGCTTTTTTTTTTTTTTTGCAATTACGGCAAATGTATACGACAAATTTCATTTCAACTTCTTATGTCCCCATAGAGCAAGATATCTTAGCTATAGTAAAGATGCCAAAGGGGAATTGTTTACCTCTAAAGATTAATTTGGAACTAGTTTGTAGAACACTCATCTAGACTACAAAGATAATGGCAAAGTTTACATCCTTTTTGTTAATTTAAGTTGAAGTTTCAACTCAAATTAATTAAAGATGACCTCACTGACTAGTGACCAGGGATAGTTTCAATTGAATCCCTGTGGTTTTGTTATTTTAGGAGAATAGCAAAGGATTTTTCTAAACCTTTGGTATATATGATAACACCTTTCCTTGTAAGTACTTGTAGCTACTGTTGCATTTGATAGACTTCTATTTGTTATGTATACAAAAGAGAGAGATTTTTCGTGACCTTGTGAAAACCAGTTGGATGCTTTTACCTCTTAGACATGGCACACAACTGTCCATGTTTACTGGTATCCCCAATTACTGTGGCACTAAGTGACTCAAAGTTTATCTGCTCCTTTATATGGGATGCAAAAACAAAAGGAACTAGAACCTTTGATGCCAGAACAAGGAACTAGAACATGGCTGCCAGAACAGGGGATTACAGAACAGGGAACTAGAACATGGAAGCCAGAACAGGGAACTACTGTAAGACATGGGATGTCATAACAGGGAACTAGAACATAGGATGCCAGAGCAGGGAACTTGATAAATCTACAAGTAGATTTCTCTTTATTTTGTTATTTCCTTTTTGTCTGTTAGGAAAACAAAGGAGATCTGGTGAAGCTTGCAGAACGTCTTTCCTCCTTGTCACTTGATGACTCTTCAACTAATACTGCTCACCAAAAACTGGCTGCCCTGGTCAAGACTTGAAACATCATGAAGTTTTCCTTGTGTGCAACTGAGAGATACAAACAAGGTCTCTTCACTCCTGAAGGAATTTCCCTATTGCAGAACATGCCTAAAGGTACATTATAGTTATTTTACAAGCAATAGCGAGCTTTCAGCTGTGTTATGCAGCCAAACCAGCTTCAAAGAAAGTGTAACTTAACTGTTCAACTTTCTCAGGATTGGTTTGTAGAACAATGTGACTCTTATAACAGGAGAATATTTTTTCTAGCAAAATGTAATTGTCACTAATTTAACCTAATTCTTTAAGCAAAATGACTTTGTTAAAAACTTTTTGTTACAAGACCACATCATTTGACCCTCTGGTTTTTTTCTTCTCAACCTGTATTGCAATAAGCTGTTTTGATTATTTGGTGTTTGATAAAATTGCACTCTACTGGTTTATCATCATCAATTGCCTGACAGGAGAATGTGTTTAGTCTTAGCTACTAGAGACAAAGGGAGGTTCCTCATCCTTGGTCCTTAAGTAATCATCTCTCATTTCATGATCTCTCACATTGCATGTTTCAGCTACTTGATGAAGTTCAGAACCTCACTGACAAGCTATTTGAAGATACAGACAAGAAAAGCTGCATAAACAGGTTCGAGGGAACATACAGGTTAATTTTTTTTCTTACCTTCATTACTTGTACTCTCGAAAAATTATTGATGACAACAAAATTCCTTCTCAGGTCTGGAGGTCACTCTGCAGAAAACATTCCTCGTCATCCCGTAATCCTAACTCTTGGAAAAGTAAGAGCCAGCCTTTTTAGGTCTTACATTTGTTTAGTAATCAGCCATTAAATGTATGCTAGCTCTAGCTAGCAACAAGAAACGTTTTAGAACATAATGTTTTTTGCCATAGTGCTAAGAAACATTTGTTTGCTAAATATTGGTCTTTAATCCACATAATGTGTATTGTATATTTTAATATCTCACGATAAGTTACATTGATTAATTTTATTATTGTTATTATACTTTTAATTAGTTACTACATATATATGTATATATACTTAGATTAGATTAGTATTGTTACAGAAGAAGAGCCTCTTAATTGTTGGAATCTGTAATAAATCAAAATAAATCGAAATAATAATAAATAAATGAAAAAAAAATATGAACTAGTGTGAAGCTAGGCATACCCTGTGAGCAGAGCCTTTTCTACTTTTCTTCTTCTTTTCTTCTTCTTTTCTTCTTTTTAATCGATTCGAGGACAGGTTAAAAAGGCTCTGCTCGCAGGGTAAGTTAGGCGTGGTCTTGACTTAGCAAGTGATCTGTTGATTTGTTAATCTTGTACATGTTGTTTTGAAAACAGGATCAATTGCTGAAAGTTTATTGAGTTACCTCAGGCTTCTAGTGAATTCGAGGGATGAACTAGCTTTGTCTCAGGCCATCCATATCCCTCGCACGGACTTGGCTCATAAACAATTTACAGTATTGAGGAAAGTTGCAGGGGAAAAAAACATGCCTATGTTTCAGGTACCACTCAATTTCAGGTGTTTCATTAAGGACTGGGCACTGAGCAAATTGACTGGTTTTAAGGAAGTTTTTGCCCACCTGATTTGACCATATAGAAGAAAGTTTATCTCATAAAGAAGTTAAGTCCAAAGAGTTTTGCCTGCCTATGAAAACCAGTTGCTCCCTTGCTAAAAACTTAGATGAAACCTCTGCAATTTTTTTTACAGTGAATATTATCATGAAAATTCTGCAATTATGAACTGCTATCAGCAAATGACAGTTATCAAAATAATTGCTGTGAAGACCACACATGCATAAAATATTTCTGGCTAAGCCACTTTTAAATAGACACAGAAGTTAAAGAGGGTGTGGGCTATACATTAGCAAAGTGTTTTCAAAGAGTGGAATCAATCACTATTAGACTAAGAGTGTTGCAATTGTAAGGGTCAAAATTTTCAATTCATTTGGAAAATTATCCCTTGGTGTTTGAGAAGCAATTCTGGCGTGTTGAAAGAGTCTGGAGGGTGAAACAAGAGGTGGCAGCTCAGTTATTTTTCAAGCATTTAAATCATGATGTTGATATTCTTGCATGCATGTATATCATTGCATTCATCATCATCAGTTTATGTCATCATTGAGGACAGGTAACAAAGCAAAAGCTGTAATCTTTCAATCCATATTCCTGGAGTTCTTAGATACTTTCTAAACCAATTTCCTCATTCCAAGAAGTTGCTGTGACAATGTATACCTCCTATCTGTGGCTGATCCTGCCTTGCTTCTCAATAGATTGGGTGGAAAGAGTTATGCACCAATTGATGACAACCCACTTCTCCCATTAACTAAGGTATATATCAGTATATCAAAATTTATTATTCCCTTTAGTGTACCAAATAGAATTTTTATAAATATATTTCAACTGTTAGTAGGTGTCAGGTCATTTTACCACAAGAGAGAATCTTTACTAAGCCAAAGAGTTCTTTGCAGCCCAGTTGGTGTAGACTTTTCTGTCCCATACTCATGGCTAATGTTTAATAACTTCCTTCATCTGTGGTTTTCAACAATTTGTTTTTTACAGGGTCTTGGAGAGTTAATGACCTTTTTCCAAAAGTTACAAACTGTCTGTGAAGATACAGCAGATGCAAAGTAAGATAGCTGTAGATACATATTGTACACTATTTTAATTTAAGAACATGATCATTTCTGCAAAGGAAGGTTTTAAAACCAAGATCAATTTTGTTCTTCCACCAAACTCTCAGTGATAAAAATTAGAAAACTGTTGCATCTAGATTCTGAGGCGGACCCAGGGGTGGTTTGGGTGGTTCAGTCCAACCCTCTAAATTGTCCCTCAAAATGCTGGAAATCATGTTTCCGAAGACCTCATTTTGAAAATCTCCTGGGGGAGCATGCCCTTGGACAATCAACGAACCGGCCCCTTGCCTAGATCTTGAATGCATCCCAGTCAGATTAAGGTTGTTTTACAAGCTAATCATGGGAAAAATCCTATTATTTTGTTGAGCACCTTTCATTGGATGGGGTACTTCCGAAAGAAAAGCATGCACAAAGGAGTCTAACCAGTTAAAAGGATTGTCACAGTACTGCAGTAAAAATATTAAATACAGTTGACTGAGTGGTGAGATTGTCCGAAGTGATTGGCATGTTTGAATAAACCCTGTGAAAATAAGTTGTCTGCTTATCTTTCAGAACTGCTGTCTTAAGAATCATGAACATGCTCAAAGTAAGCATTATTAAATCCAAAGAAAAGGTTTTTACAAATGAAAGTATTGCCAAAACTGTGGAATCTCTGAAAGAAAAGGTGGAACAACTAAGCTGCAAAATATGTGATGGTGGCCAAGCAAAGTCATCCATGGCAGGAATGAATGTGTATTTCCTGATTCAGGCTGTATTAGATGAGCACGACTAGAAAAGTTGTCTCCAAGAATATGACACAAGGGACTTGAGGTGTGCTCTGATGACACCAGAAATACCTCATGGAAAATCAAAATTACAATCTACACTTAGTCAGTTCAGGTAAGGTGGAACAGTATTGAAAAACTCTGGGACTTTTAGACATCGCATGGCAAGCTCTAAGCTAGCTTAGTAGTAGACCAGCTGGCACTGGTGCAGATGTTGTCACTCTCTCGTCTTCCTAGCAAGAAATTTTCCTGGCACCAAGTGGAGAGACAATTTGTCTCTCCACTTTAACAGAATAATTCAGTAGGTAGTAATTTCTGCATCAAGAAAACCTTGGCAAGTTGTATGCAGCTCCAGTTTTGCCTGTGAGGTACAATTCTAAGTAAATTTTTATTGTCCTAAGAGAAGTTTTAAGTGACATGATTAATTTTTTCTTGCTAGAACACCTGATTCGGAGTCTTCAGAAGGAGCTGTCACACCACACAAGGATCAGCCACCAAAACACAAACCTGAAAAGGTAAGATACTGGTAAACCGTCCAGTGAATTTAATCAAGGTGAAATCTAAGTAAAGACACTTTATTTTATTATTTTGTTCAAAGAGGGTTATCTTAATTAATGCACCAGCAAATTATATGTTATGTTTCCTCAAGGTGCATCTTAGAAAAGCTTATATTAATTTTTTCCTTTTTCTTGTAGACACCATTTGAAAGCTATAGAAAAGTGTGTGGCGATATGAGCTGGGCCAAACCTGCCTTCAACATTCTGATAGGACTAAGTTCAGCTAACAAAAGAGACCTGATGAGTGCTGCCATAAGCAATGATACTTTAACATCTCGTAAGGAATGTGGCAATAAATCTTACGTTGAGGATACATCCAAATGTCACACCAAGAAAAGAACTTTAACTGAAACTATGTATGACAAAGAGAACATCTCAACTGGCAACAAAGCCATTAAATATGTAGCAAAACCACTAGCCAAATGCATGCTCCTTGAGAAGGACATCACTGTGCAAAAGAGCACAAAATGCAAAACTAGTGGAAAAACATTGTCCAAAAGAAAAAAGATTCCATTACTTCAAGGGCAAAAACAGCTCACCAATTTTTTTTAGGTGATACGTATTACTGACAATTACATCACAACATCTGATTCATTTTCATGCATTTTTTTATTTTTATTTTTACATTACTATGCGAAGAGTATCATGATTGAATTTTAACACATACCAGATAGCACTGATTTGTATAACTTGGGACCATTGTCACCTCTAGAGGACACCGCGGAAATACGTTTTGGTGACGTCACAGTGGTCAGTGGTCATCAACATTAGGCTGCCAAGTGCTTCCAAGTCTTTGTGGACTGAGTTCGATGAAAACAGCGGCCTTTTGCATGGTTTTAGGTCGGAAAATATCCATGATACTTCTCCTTGTTTATTATGGTTGATCCTTTGAGTGGGTTTTTAATACTAAAACCACGTCTTAACAAATAGCAGTACAGGGGAATCATTTTGTTTAGAGTTTTGTGCTGTTTGCTGACTTTAGCTGGCCGTCGTTACGAAGTGCGATCGTGGTTCGTCAGTCGCCCTCGCCTTCAGAATCGTCAAAAACAGCAATAGTTCTCCAGACAAAGCAAGAGATTAGGTCTGTAAGATAATTTTCCAGCGAATATTAAGACTGGTTGGATTTTTAAGTGAAGCGATACACGTAATTATTGAGTTGTGAAAATATTCACACTCACTTTGCGCCGACATGCGGTGCCTTTTCAATTTGGAAATCATTCGCTTGGTTGAGAATTTTACTTTTCTAGACTGATTTTTCGCCATTCCACCTTTCTGATTTTTTGTGCATTTAAGAACGGGTATCCGTAACGCTCGAAACGTCAGCTTTTGTAATCGTTACGGTTGCTAATTTACCATTTCAACTTTGTAGATGTATCCAAATTAAATATGAAAACATTTGTTCATTGCATATGCTTGCAGTTTTATCAACAAGTTATCTCTCATGAACAGAATAACGCCTGACTTAAGCTCATATAATGATGATGTTTACAAAGTGAGTGGAAATCGAAGAAATTGTGATTTGTTTGTATTTGAGACCGTCCAACATGATTGGTTCATTTACAATTTATCTTGAATTAAGTCTTTATTGATATTAATTGAGTGAAGATCTCCATTACTTGTCTTTGGTACGTTTGCTTGTACCTGTTACTACAACTGCTACTTTAATTTCCCAAACAGCTCTATTTGTTTTACACGAAAGCATTTTCAATGAAACCCACTTTTTTATTATGATTATGATTATTATATTTTTATAACTCAGTCATTTGAAACTTTTACAGGCACGTGTATGTTTACCTGAAGTATATTCCACTATCTTGCATGTGCATTGCATTAATTTATGCAAATAATCAACTACTCTTCTTCAATTCATTTGTTTTAGACTAGCTTTGCACAGCTTTAGTAGTTTCCATGTGCTTAAGGAATCATATACATCACATGCTCTGAAGCACTGTAAGGATAGTTATGATCCCCATCAGTAATACATCATATCCCCACACTGAGAACATTATCATGAAACATTCCTATTTGACTTGTAACCATTTTTTTTCAATGTGGCAAAATATATGTATATTGCTGAAACTAGTTGAGAATTTCTTATTGACTACAACTAGTTGCTTCCCTTCCCTGTAATAAGTTGGGAAAAGGACATCTGTATGGTGCTATCATTGTTCATGTTTGGGGATATCCCATCCCTGATTTTTATTTGACTGGATAGGCACAGCAGTACACAGGACAAGCATTTGGTTACTCCTCATGACTTACTGTTAACTGGGAATAAACAGCTGACTTAATTTAATCAATTTTCTCCTGAACATTTTTTAACTTCATTTGTTTGACTTAAGAAAATACTTCTGACATTTCTAATTTGGAAGATTAATCATCATAATCATTATGTTCTTTACACCTCTATAAACACCCAACAAGAGTTCTTTGTTTATAACTCAGGCAGCTTCTGAATATAAGAAATCAAGTTTAGAAGATAGTTGATTCATTCAAGGCTGTTGCAATATGAGAAAATACAATACAGTGCTTTATTCACATCGATTGAATTATATTATAATAATTATTTTACCTTAAAGTAGTTTTGTTTCTTAAAAATTTGTTTTCTAGTAGTACCAAGGTGCTAATGTTACTTTGTGAATCAGGGAGCTAAATAAAGCAGAAGTATTGTTAGCTCAGTACATTTTAAGTTGCAGATGGCATTAAGTTAGTAAAAAAAGAAAAGAAAAAGCAAAAATAAATAAAATAAAATGATTAGTGAGGAAAAACAGCTTACAAAAAGAAACTACAAATTATTCATAATTGTAATGAGAAGTACTTGTTGGGAAAGTAAAACTATTGCTCAGAAATAAAATTACAGCTTCTCAGAAAAAAAAAAATTACAAACTAAGGTGGAAAGTAAAAACTTCTTTATTATCCTGGTTATAAGAGACATTTTGTACTTAAAGCATACCTCGGTTTATTCTTCCTCCAGTTGAGCCAGTCTTTGTACTTTTGGGGGCTTCAGTCCTATGCATGTTGCAGTTGTAGGTTTTTTGGCCAACTATGATACATACAGTAACTAGTGGGGATAGGGTGGCCGTGCTACACGGGCATGTTTTCTCTTCTTTTCGGCGAATCTGAACGAAATGCCGTTTACAGGCCGATTTATACGGTTCAAGCCACTGCTTTACAAACCTGATGGTGCAGCGTCCTCGGATCACCGCTTCAACCATTCAAAAATCGTATCATTTTCAGCGTTGGTGCATGAGCTCTTTTATAAACAAAATTTAGTTGCCACGGAGCCGCCAGCGAAAAAAACAATTTCATATCGTGTGCAACTTCAGTTCGGCTTTGGCAAATTATATAATTGAGCTTAAGAACTATTCAAAAGGTGAGCCGAGTTTCAAAGCTAAGTTTACAGTATTCTTTCTAAGTTTTGACTTTTTACGCTGTCGATTTGACTCACTGCGAAAAACATTGCAAAAGTTATCGGCATTTCATGATTTCGTTGAGGTGTCCGCTGACCAGTAAAATACTGTATCGTGCCCTTAAAAACGTATTTCCGCGGTGTCCCCCTAAAGAATTATTATTACTTTAACTACCAGTCAGAGATATCATTGCAGAACTATTTATTCTTTTTATATGATTAATCTTTGGCCAAAGCCAAGCAGAACAGAATTATTCTCTATAAAAACAAAATTATTTTCAAGTACAAAATTAAATGGTTGTTATTTTAACCCTTTAATTCTTACGAGTAACTGAGAGAGAATTTCTCCTTACAATATCAAATAAATACAGTATCAAGAAGTGATGAGAATAAAGGAAAATATCAGTTGGGGGATAAATAGTTGATCCAACAATGAATTCTCCAAACTGACATCATCAGGATCTATGCAGAGGAAAGTAGAGAGAATTACTAGTTTAAAGGAATCTTGGGAAATAAAGGGTTAAGGGTGCATTATGTATTAATTTTACATCTAGAAAAAAATCCCTGCAGGTGCAAACTTTTTGTGGTGTGATTAAAATATTAATTTTTTACTGCAGATCGTAAAACATAACCTTTCACAGTGGCGAACACAAAGCTTTACACAACTAAATGGGCCCATTATAGCTGCCACTTTTTTGTCAAACTTTAGCATATAAAAAGCATCAACACAATTCTAAAAGCAAACATACATGTATATCTGTTTATATAAACTATCTAAAAGACATCTAAAAGACATCTTCATGAAAACCATCTTTTTCATTGCTTTAAGAATCTCATGATCATTTATCATGCATATCATTGTCCTCTCTGTTGTATATTGCACCTTGATCTCCTACTTTCAGTTGAGAACTGGGAACTCAAATATGATTAAATATAAACACACTTTCCTTGGTGGGTAAAAATGTCAGCAACAGAGCTCAATGCATCGGATCCTCTACAGGAAAACTTTACAGAAGTACAAAGAGAGAAAGAAATCTGTTAAGCACACAGCTAGAGGAAAAATATGCAGAGAAAACTCTCTTTTGGGAAACCTCCATTCCAGGGCAAACAAATATTGGTCTCAAGTGAACAGATGCACTTTTGGCAGTTTTAGATCCATTTCTAGCCACTTCAGAAGACTTTAATTTCAAATTTTTCCGGGGGAGCATGACCCCGGCTCCCCTACCTGGCTCACGCTAAAGCGTTCGCATTAGCCCCCCCAATTGAAAATCTGCTTCGCGGGCCTTGGGATTAAGAAGAAATGTAGCCAAAAATCGAACATTTTCAAAATATGGTGGCAACCTACGGTGGCTTCAAAGGGACATACACTTTCCTCTCTCTTTTTTTTCACTTGCGACTTAGCTGCTACTTTCTTGCGACTTAGCTGCGACTTTCTTGCTACTTTCTTGCGACTTAGCTGCGACTTTCTTGCTACTTTCTTACGACTTAGCTGCGACTTTCTTGCTACTTTCTTGCAACTTAGCTGCGACTTTCTTGCTACTTCCTTGCGACTTAGCTGCGACTCTCTTGCTACTTTCTTGCGACTTTCTTGCTACTTTCTTGCGACTTACCAGCGACTTTCTAGCTACTTTCTTGCGACTTAGCTGCGACTTTCTTGCTACTTTCTTGCGACTTAGCTGCGACTTTCTAGCTACTTTCTTGCGACTTAGCTGCGACTTTCTAGCTACTTTCTTGCGACTTAGCTGCGACTTTCTTGCTACTTTCTTGCGACTTAGCTGCCTGGCTACCTAGCTGGGCCGAGTGGCACGCAGGCTAGGTTGCATTGCCGATAAACAACATGGATTCTCTAAAAGAGCAGCTAGTTCCGGAGGTCCGAACCAGGTATTTTGACACTTTCTCCTGTCATTCGTTCAAATTAGAAATGCTGAAGGTACAAAAACTTATATTTGGCTGCATTCTCTTTAGGTTTTCAATTTTTTAAAAAAAGAATGTGGGATTAAAGATGGCTTTTGCCAACAGTTTAAAGACGAAAGGGTAAGAATTCGTTAAGAACTGTTTCCTGTACTAGACTCGAGATTGTGGCGCACTTAAATTTGATGCCTCAGATTGTCTTTTTACACTTTCCTTACCTTCGTATTACGTCTGGTTTACTTTCGAGAAACCTTTAATCATTTAACTTCAAGATGGGACGGTTATTTGTGCTTCACTGGGAATAGTTTTGACCCTTTTCATAAATGGCTGCCAATTAAATTAAGTAATTATTAAAACTAGCCAGACTAACCTCGGTTTTGAGTTAAAAATTTGAAAGAAATTTTACTCCCAAACGAGTTTAGTGAGGTTAATTTCATTGCATACAAAATAATTTTTATATTGGTAGCTATTTATCATTCCTAGAATCCAAAGTAATTGATTTGGAAATAATTGGATGAGAGAAAAAAGTTTTTTTTTTTAAATTTAATTGCTTCCAAATTGGACAAGCATGTAGTCCTTTGGATATATCAACAAAGTTGAAATGGTAAATTGGCCACCGTAATGATTACAAAAGCTGACGTTTCGAGCTAGCTCCGACGAAGGGCTAACGCTCGAAACGTCAGCTTTTGTAATCATTACGGTGGCCAATTTACCATTTCAACTTTGTTGATATATCCAAATTATTTCGTTACTCCCACCGACGCAGCCCCAAACAGTTTCTTTCGAAACTATCAGCCTTTATTCACATGTAGTCCTTTGCCCACTAATTTATGAAACATTCCAAAGTAGCTGAACTTGATGTAGGGCAAATGTTGGGCCTGATATATGGCATGTACATGTTGAACATGATATATGGCAAATGTTGCTTGTATACATATGGAATTTCTCTTCTTGTATTTAACTCAAGATCTTACTTATTTACTGCTTGATATATTAAGTTGAACACTTGCAGAGAAATTCCATATAAACTCAAGATCTTATTTGTTTGCTGTACATGATATATTGAGTTGAGCACTTTCATATCTGTGTACATCCATGTATTATTCTATAGTATCTGTTGCCATTTTTTCCTTTTTGTGTTTCTTATCTTGGGAAATATACCCATAGGACCTGCAAGTATTTTATCTATTTTTTTTTCACAGTTTATGTATTCGTATTACACCTCAAGTGGCTTATTTTACTTGACTAGTTTGACTCCATACTTTTCTCTAAGATAAACTCATTTTTCCTTACTACAGATGGACTTTACAGCTGTGAGGATGGCAACAGATGGAGATTTGCAAGCTCTTGGTTCGGCTTGCGGGGGCGACATACTTGCACTGAGATAATAAGGATAATGCTGCTCATTACAGTAGGGGATTAATTATTCTTTTCTTTTTATACATGTCATTCATGTGTACTCTAATAGGTTGTGTTAACATAACACTTTTATAATGGAATGGAAAATAGTTCGTTACCTGCTATTTACTTTGCTGTTCTACCTTGTTGAGTTCATAGATTTCGAATTACCAGGCCAGATGATATCTTTATTTTTATTCTAGATGTAAAATTAATACATAATGCACCCTTAACCCTTTATTTCTCAAGATTCCTTTAAACTAGTAATTCTCTCTACTTTCCTCTGCATAGATCCTGATGATGTCAGTTTGGAGAATTCAGTGTTGGATCAACTATTTATCCCCCAACTGATATTTTCCTTTATTCTCATCACTTCTTGATACTGTATTTATTTGATATTGTAAGGAGAAATTCTCTCTCAGTTACTTGTAAGAATTAAAGGGTTAAAATAACAACCATTTAATTTTGTACTTGAAAATAATTTTGTTTTCATAGAGAATAATTCTGTTCTGCTTGGCTTGGCCAAAGATTAATCATATAAAAATAATAAATAGTTCTGCAATTATATCTCTGACTGGTAGTTAAAGTAATAATAATTCTCTAGGGGTGACAATGGTCCCAAGTTATACAAATCAGTGCTATCTGGTATGTGTTAAAATTCAATCATGATGCTCTTGGCATAGTGATGTAAAAATAAAAAAATGCATGAAAATGAATCAAATGTTGTGATGTAATTGTCAGTAATACGTATCACCTAAAAAAAATTGGTGAGCTGTTTTTGCCCTTGAAGTAATGGAATCTTTTTTCTTTTGGACAATGTTTTTCCACTAGTTTTGCGTTTTGTGCTCTTTTGCACAGTGATGTCCTTCTCAAGGAGCATGCGTTTGGCTGGTGGTTTTGCTACATATTTAATGGTTTTGTTGCCAGTTGAGATGTTCTCTTTGTCATACATAGTTTCTGTTCAAGTTCTTTTCTTGGTGTGACATTTGGATGTATCCTCAACGTAAGATTTATTGCCACATTCCTTACGAGATGTTAAAGTATCATTGCTTATGGCAGCACTCATCAGGTCTCTTTTGTTAGCTGAACTTAGTCCTATCAGAATGTTGAAGGCAGGTTTGGCCCAGCACATATTGCCACACACTTTTCTATAGCTTTCAAATGGTGTCTACAAGAAAAAGGAAAAAATTAATATAAGCTTTTCTAAGATGCACCTTGAGGAAACATAACATATAATTTGCTGGTGCATTAATTAAGATAACCCTCTTTGAACAAAATAATAAAATAAAGTGTCTTTACTTAGATTTCACCTTGATTAAATTCACTGGACGGTTTACCAGTATCTTACCTTTTCAGGTTTGTGTTTTGGTGGCTGATCCTTGTGTGGTGTGACAGCTCCTTCTGAAGACTCCGAATCAGGTGTTCTAGCAAGAAAAAATTAATCATGTCACTTAAAACTTCTCTTAGGACAATAAAAATTTACTTAGAATTGTACCTCACAGGCAAAACTGGGGCTGCATACAACTTGCCAAGGTTTTCTTGATGCAGAAATTACTACCTACTGAATTATTCTGTTAAAGTGGAGAGACAAATTGTCTCTCCACTTGGTGCCAGGAAAATTTCTTGCTAGGAAGACGAGAGAGTGACAACATCTGCACCAGTGCCAGCTGGTCTACTACTAAGCTAGCTTAGAGCTTGCCATGCGATGTCTAAAAGTCCCAGAGTTTTTCAATACTGTTCCACCTTACCTGAACTGACTAAGTGTAGATTGTAATTTTGATTTTCCATGAGGTATTTCTGGTGTCATCAGAGCACACCTCAAGTCCCTTGTGTCATATTCTTGGAGACAACTTTTCTAGTCGTGCTCATCTAATACAGCCTGAATCAGGAAATACACATTCATTCCTGCCATGGATGACTTTGCTTGGCCACCATCACATATTTTGCAGCTTAGTTGTTCCACCTTTTCTTTCAGAGATTCCACAGTTTTGGCAATACTTTCATTTGTAAAAACCTTTTCTTTGGATTTAATAATGCTTACTTTGAGCATGTTCATGATTCTTAAGACAGCAGTTCTGAAAGATAAGCAGACAACTTATTTTCACAGGGTTTATTCAAACATGGCAATCACTTCCGACAATCTCACCACTCAGTCAACTGTATTTAATATTTTTACTGCAGTACTGTGACAATCCTTTTAACTGGTTAGACTCCTTTGTGCATGCTTTTCTTTCGGAAGTACCCCATCCAATGAAAGGTGCTCAACAAAATAATAGGATTTTTCCCATGATTAGCTTGTAAAACAACCTTAATCTGACTGGGATGCATTCAAGATTTAGTCAAGGGGCCGGTTCGTTGATTGTCCAAGGGCATGCTCCCCCAGGAGATTTTCAAAATGAGGTCTTCGGAAACATGATTTCCAGCATTTTGAGGGACAATTTAGGGGGTTGGACTGAACCACCCAAACCACCCCTGGGTCCGCCTCAGAATCTAGATGCAACAGTTTTCTAATTTTTATCACTGAGAGTTTGGTGGAAGAACAAAATTGATCTTGGTTTTAAAACCTTCCTTTGCAGAAATGATCATGTTCTTAAATTAAAATAGTGTACAATATGTATCTACAGCTATCTTACTTTGCATCTGCTGTTTCTTCAAAGACAGTTTGTAACTTTTGGAAAAAGGTCACAAACTCTCCAAGACCCTGTAAAAAAAAATTGTTGAAAACCACAGATGAAGGAAGTTATTAAACATTAGCCATGAGTATGGGACAGAAAAGTCTACACCAACTGGGCTGCAAAGAACTCTTTGGCTTAGTAAAGATTCTCTCTTGTGGTAAAATGACCTGACACCTACTAACAGCTGAAATATATTTATAAAAATTCTATTTGGTACACTAAAGGGAATAATAAATTTTGATATACTGATATATACCTTAGTTAATGGGAGAAGTGGGTTGTCATCAATTGGTGCATAACTCTTTCCACCCAATCGTATCCTCAGAATAAACGAGACAGCTGTCTGTTGGCATGGGAAGGAAAGAAAACTAGAGAAAACTGTGTAATATTATCCTCCAACTGCTAAGGATAATGATGAGAAAAAAAATTGTTTTTTCACCACTGGATCAGACTATATACATTTTAGAATACAGCTCAATCCTATCTCTCAGTTGTTTATCAAGGAGCCAATCTATTGAGAAGCAAGGCAGGATCAGCCACAGATAGGAGGTATACATTGTCACAGCAACTTCTTGGAATGAGGAAATTGGTTTAGAAAGTATCTAAGAACTCCAGGAATATGGATTGAAAGATTACAGCTTTTGCTTTGTTACCTGTCCTCAATGATGACATAAACTGATGATGATGAATGCAATGATATACATGCATGTAAGAATATCAACATCATGATTTAAATGCTTGAAAAATAACTGAGCTGCCACCTCTTGTTTCACCCTCCAGACTCTTTCAACACGCCAGAATTGCTTCTCAAACACCAAGGGATAATTTTCCAAATGAATTGAAAATTTTGACCCTTACAATTGCAACACTCTTAGTCTAATAGTGATTGATTCCACTCTTTGAAAACACTTTGCTAATGTATAGCCCACACCCTCTTTAACTTCTGTGTCTATTTAACAGTGGCTTAGCCAGAAATATTTTATGCATGTGTGGTCTTCACAGCAATTATTTTGATAACTGTCATTTGCTGATAGCAGTTCATAATTGCAGAATTTTCATGATAATATTCACTGTAAAAAAAATTGCAGGGGTTTCATCTAAGTTTTTAGCAAGGGAGCAACTGGTTTTCATAGGCAGGCAAAACTCTTTGGACTTAACTTCTTTATGAGATAAACTTTCTTCTATATGGTCAAATCAGGTGGGCAAAAACTTCCTTAAAACCAGTCAATTTGCTCAGTGCCCAGTCCTTAATGAAACACCTGAAATTGAGTGGTACCTGAAACATAGGCATGTTTTTTTCCCCTGCAACTTTCCTCAATACTGTAAATTGTTTATGAGCCAAGTCCCTGCGAGGGATATGGATGGCCTGAGACAAAGCTAGTTCATCTCTCGAATTCACTAGAAGCCTGAGGTAACTCAATAAACTTTCAGCAATTGATCCTGTTTTCAAAACAACATGTACAAGATTAACAAATCAACAGATCACTTGTTAAGTCAAGACCATGCCTAACTTACCCTGCGAGCAGAGACTTTTTAACCTGTCCTCGAATCGATTAAAAAGAAGAAAAGAAGAAGAAAAGTAGAAAAGGCTCTGCTCACAGGGTATGCCTAACTTCACACTAGTTCATATTTTTTTCATTTATTTATTATTTTGATTTATTTTGATTTATTACAGATTCCAACAATTAAGAGGCTCTTCTTTAACAATACTAATCTAATCTAAGTATATATACATATATATGTAGTAACTAATTAAAAGTATAATAACAATAATAAAATTAATCAATGTAACTTATGAGATATTAAAATATACAATACATATTATGTGGATTAAAGACCAATATTTAGCAAACAAATGTTTCTTAGCACTATGGCAAAAAACATTATGTTCTAAAACGTTTCTTGTTGCTATCGGGAGTCTATTGAACAACGTTGCCGATGTGGATAAGGCTGTCCCTCAGAGAAATCAGCACTGAGAAGATGGCTATTTAGCTCAGGACTGAACAATCCAGCTTTCAACCAAACTGTACAAACAATCGCTGAAGGTCGTTTGGGACAGTATGTACTAATTAAGTACAACATATATGTTCGTATGATGCACGATCCTCGCAGTAGATAGCGCTATTTAAGCAATAGCGGAAATCAGACCTGAAAAAAATCAGGCCTGTACGGGATTCGAACCACTTACCTCTGCAATACTAGTGCAGCGCTCTCACCAATTGAGCTAACAAGCCAACTGGGAGCAAGCTGTTAAGTTGATTCGTAATAAACCCGTGAAAGTGATAAATCAGATACAATGAAAATATATGAAGTTCATATATTTTGAACTGCGGTATTAGATATGTATGATTTTCGCTATTGCTTAAATAGCGCTATCTACTGCGAGGATCGTGCATCATTCGTATCTAATACCGCAGTTCAAAATATATGAACTTCATATATTTTCATTGTATCTAACATATATGTTCCTTTACTCCTGTTTTTCTTTTTTTAAAATACTAGATTACCCAGGGGGATGAAGATTTCCCTGATAACGCCAGTTTCTTTGATCATTTAAAACAAATCTCTGTTTTAATCATGGTTAAAAAACACAGAAGCATTTTACTAAGTTTTCTCAGAAAACTTTCCTCATTAGCAGACAATACACAGTGATTAACATAATTTTCACAGTGGCCAAAATTGAGACCATGGCATTCCAACAATTGGTAATTAATTATAGTGATTTCACTTTTTCATGATTTCAATTTTTCATTGAATTATCCACATTTTATATGCTAGAGGTTAAATTATACTCACTTAGTAGTTCATAACTTATATTTTGCCAATGCTGAAAACGACCCCAAACTTACACACCCACTGGCCACTCCCACCCCTGCAGCTTCTGTGGACACCAATGCCACTCCGTGATTGGGCAACATAGCCACAAGAGAAGCTGCAGAGCCTGACAGCGACTCTTTTAATCTCTCTTACCTCTTTTTCCCCACTTATTTTAACCTCAAAATCACTCTACTAGACCATTCCCATTGATGCAAAGGACCAAACAAATATGAATTTTCTGAAGCCAGTGAAGGGATTCTCTGAATTTCAGAGCTAGTTTCTCGATGTTTAAAATTACCTGCGTGAACGATTCTTGTGAAAATGAATGAGATAGAGGAGGATTGGCGTTCCTGTGCTCTGGAGATTGTTTTAGTACCAGGTCATCAAGCACATCTACTGGCACATCTTGCTCCAGGAACATATCAACTGTTTTCTCAGACAGTGAGTATTGACCATCTGTGTTCACAGAAGAATTAGAAAGATATGTGAAAAGGAGCAATGTAAAAAAAGTTGCAAGTTTAGACAATAGTTAATACTTGTGCTGTAAAGTTCGTGATATGATGAAACTCAGTTGATTTTAAGGGTGACCTACCTTCTCTCTCTGTGGAGCAGAGCACTGTTCTGTTTCCAACCATCAGCTGAAGAATTTGTTGCTGGAAGAAATGTTTCATGCAATGTTTGAATTAACAAATTAATGAATTAACCATTTCATTCTTGAAGTTTACAGTAACACTTTTAATTAGCTAAATTACATGACTGAAGGACAACTTTAGTCAGTGTCTATACTAACAAAAGTCACCACTACTAATCCTTTACACCTGCATATTCTCCATACTGTTCTCTATACATTTCCTAAGGTGCTTACAAGGAGGATTTTTTTAACAATAAAGATGGTGATCATTTCCTCTATTCTCACGACCTTAACGTGTGATTCAGGGGTGATACTGTAAGGAGAAATTAGATGGTAATCACATGTAAGGGTCAAATTAAAGGGTTAGGGATTATTTCATACCGAAAGCATTTCATAAATATGTTTTCTACTATAATTAATGATTATCATTGTTCATTCGTTGATTCATTCATTTTAGTTTGCCATTACCAGTAAAAAAATTAACCGAATACAAAATTTATGATACATCAAAGATAAAATGAACTATTCTAACTAAATTAACTTCAAAATCAAAGGAACTGAAGAGCTAGGTAACAACAAGGAAGCCGATTAGAAGCTGCATGGGGGCTTACTAAGTATAGGCTTCCTTATTTAACTAGAGGATAAACCATACAAATCAAAGGTGCTGAATGAAAATTTAGATTAAGTTAAAAAGAAAAAGAAAGAAAAAAAAAAAAAAAGAAAAGGTGTGTATATAGCTTAACAAAGAATATATTTATAAACTAAAAATTCAAAGAAGAATTTTTTAAAGCCTTTGATAAACAAGCTGATGCTTTCAGAGTATTGAATTTCCCGACTTAGCGTGTTGAAAAACTTAAAACCTTGATGTTGACCTTATAATGTTTGTAACCTCTAGACAGCTCTTTAATTTCTCACCTCTAGCTGTGTCTTTGGCTTTCCAGTGACAAAAAACTGTTGCGAAATTTGAAGCATGTCTTTGACATTACTGTCCGTGATTAAACATGTTTTTACTCTGTGAAGGACATCAGCAAAGTCCACAGCATTGCAATGTAACAAAAACGTGTTATAAGGAGTGCATAACCTAGAAATTGAATGTTTTTCTTCATCCATTGACAACTTATAATTCATGACTGCTTTGTGGGCTTCAAGTACATCATGTAATTTCACTGTAAACTCCCCGGCTTCCTTAAAGAAAAAAGATAGAGCCATTATCAATATTTCTGTCAACAAATCACCATCATATCGATCTTTTAAGACTGACCGGATGGTTACAAAAGCTTGGTGCCACTTACACTGACCGCCTCCCAGTTGGCTCAATGGATAGAGCGCTGGACAGTTGTGTGGGAGGTCGAGGGTTCAAGCCACGGCCGGACCAACACTCAAGGTCTTAAAATAATTGAGAAGAATTATGCTTCCCTTCTATAACATCAAGAAGTGGTTAGATATTCTAGTCTTCTCAGATAGGGACAAATAAAATTAATGGAGGTGCCATCTCCTGCAGGAGGGGTAGGAGACGTACGAGATTACTGTGTGATGGATGTCCTTCCCCGGGGTCGGATGGGTGGGTTGGGTTTAGGTGGATGAACCTAGTAGGGGACTACGTGTCCTATTGTTCTTCCACCTGTACAATGTACAAATCTTTTGAAACACAGAATTGTCTTTTATTTTATTTTATCAACTGAGTAAATCGTGTATGAACTCTTCTGAACAAAATCGAAGCCTAAATATCTTAAAAACTTTAACTCTCAAGATCTGAAGGTTAATTCTCCCCTCTTGCTGCTGCATATTTCCTTGTAAATTTTGTGCGTGAAGACCTAAACACCGCAAATATGAAGTGAGCTTAAGCTTACTGCAAATTGGTTAACACCAAACTTCGTTGATTTTATCTTGTAGCTGCTGGTATCTTAACTAATTCTTCACACATTCACAATTTACGACAATTTTTCTCCATCAAAACGCTTACAAAGTACAAACACAATAATTGGGCCAGCACGTGTTGCCCACGATCAAAAAAACTTTCCAAAGAAAGCCAGATCGCAGGTTACGTCAAGGGCACCAAAAATTCATACCATGAGGTTGCTCTAAGGAGCCTTTGATTTTTTCATGTTACATATTATGGTAGTTGTCTATTACCTCCATCCAGAAGCCTACTTGTTATCATAAAGTAAATATGATGGAGAAATGTAAGACTGAGTTTCATGCTCATTTGAATTAATTCAAAGTCAATTGCAATTGTTCAAACATTAACCATTCCATTTCCAATATCTAGTTTTAGTAATTCTCTTTACTGCCCAGCATACAGTTCTTATTATGTTATTACTGATAATTTAGTTGTGGATCAACTAACATTCCCCTGCTATTCTGCTTGATAGTATTGATATTGTAGGGAAAAATTCTGTCTTAGTTGGTTACTCACCATGGGTATTAAAGATGGAGTGGATTATCAACATTGACATTGAATGTACCTGGTTTCAATTGTTCTGTATGACAAGTCCCAAACAAATCAACAAACAATGGATCCTGAAAAAATCAGATGAATACAAATTTTTTTTAGGAAGATTACAGTTTAAACTACCAGAAAATATTACCAGTTTAATACTAACACTGACCTGGTTTTGCGCAAGACAAGTTAGTCTCCTGTAGTAATTGGATTTGTTGGAGAAAAGCATACAATTATGCCCTGGGAACCCTTGCCAGGTAACAGACCACAAGTTAATTCCAGCTTGAAGACACTTTGACTACAATCAATCATGAACTAACAAAAGCAAAAATTATTACATAAGAACAAACAATTAAGTGTTTAAGCTAAAGGTTTATCTGTTGATATCAAGTTATTATCTAAAACAATTTCTTTTCCATAACACTGCCATTCTGAAGAATATGACACCAATCGGAAAACGAGACCTGTAGTTTAGCTGTAAATTATAATTATAAGTAGCCCTATAGCGATCTCCCTCCAATGGACTTAGCCAGAGGGGAAAAACAGGTCGGAGGGAAAAACCATCTAACAAAAGACATGAGCTGATTTTTTTTGCATTCTGAAGGTGGAAGCATCTGTTAAACTTTGTAAACATGGGAATTTCTTCAGATAAGTGACCTTTATGCATAGCAATTATGCTTACATAATAAGCACCAGATACATTACCAGATTTTCAAAAGATTTCAAAGGCAACAGGGACTCAGTGAATATTTTTTTGGTTATTTCTGCTCATAATTAACTAATTATCAAATTGGACTTGATCTTTTTGCTCTAGTACTAGTCTTATGGTGATGTCATTCCCTTATTATGGAACTTGTTAATCTCCCAGATATCATAGAAAACACTAAGTTAAACATGATTTAGTGCTCAAAGGAGCTGACCTTGCACCAAGGGAAAATGAAGTAATGTTCCTGAAGGAGATAACCAATTTCTTTTGGAAGTAACTGAACAATTACACCAAAACAATTATTTACCTTTCATGAATAATTGTTAAATAAAGAGAGTAAATCCAGAAGTGTTTGACCTGAAAAGCTGCAGGAACATCTGAATTGTTAACAACCTTGAAACTTTTAGCTGAAAACTTGCTAGATTCTACAACTCCCATATCAAGATAGTCAGAGTCAAGACCAACTTCAGGCCCTAAAGAACAGATTGAAATTAAGAAAAATTTGAACATTTTTCAACAGGAACTTCCTTGATTAGAGAGCAAGTGTGGTTCACAATGTCCATGATTGATGTGAGATTACTGTTGACTGAAGAAAGAGTGGAGGGGTACTCAGGTCTATGACACTGGGCTCTCAGAACCTCAACCCCATTATAAACAATTCTGTGGCCAATTAGAGACTCCATTACTTTTAGGCAAATGTAATTTTTGCCATCTCAACTTTTTTCTATGCATGGACTACCTTATAAAGCCTTTCAAGTCACCCTAAAATAAATTGAACACATCCTTATGATAAACATCAAATGATGACATTTCTCTGAATATATAATTTATTTAATCATTTTATACTAGTCTTCTGAGTTTATGAGCTGTTAGAGCCTATGAAAGCACAAACATATCACTACCTTTACCTATTCCAGTGCATTTTATAACTGAACAATTGGTAGCTCCAAGAGCTATAACTTCCAGATAATCCACTGAGTATAAACCAGGATTCTGTGGAGTAAATGATACCTGAAATAAAAGAATACGAACAAAATACATCTTAAATAAAGATCACATACCAGTGAGCAGTTGTCAAAAGAATTAATAAACACAAGTGCAGATACAAGAAGAATATACAGAGAAATATTCAGTTCACAAATATTGCAAACAGAGAACAATCCAATCGAGTCCCTTCAGTTGGTAATACATAGATTCACATGCAACAAATAATTACCTTAAAAAATGAATGGTTGCATTATGATTAAATTAACTTGTGATAGGAAAATGACAATCCTTACTGTTGCTGGGCATCTGCCTGCAATCCTTTGACAGTGAGTTTTGTCTTAATCACCTATTTTTCTTCTTTACTAGAGTTAAAGCTGATGGTGTGAGCCTATAATGTAAGATAATAAGGAATTATTTACAACACAGGGCTTATGACAGTGTAACAATTAATTCTATCAAATATGTAAAACCTGATTGAAGATATAATTTATGAGAATAACTGACGTGTATATAAGGCCAGTATACCATCAAAAATGTTTTGTTTTACTAGAGACCCTGTAACAATTTACAGGGGATCCTAAAAGACAATTAACAATTTAGAAAAAAATTTGCAGTACACTTAAAATGCCCACCCGAGTTTCATCGGGTAGAATGATTCCTTTAGAGGGATCAATGCTAAGACTTTTTAAGTGAGGTCCAGGGTTTTCCATGCAAACCTGATGGGTAAAATAAGGTTTGTTGACATTACAATTACATTATATTACAGTACTGCATCAATCAATTCAAAGCTTCAGCATCTCTGCCCCTTTCCCCCCCCCCCCCCAACCCCTGACATTTGAACTTTTGATAACTGGTTTCTTCAAATTCCTGAGAAGGGAAAAAAAAAAAGGGTTCAAATGTGCCCATTTTTTTCTCAAGAAAAAAGCTATAAAACAAGCTATAAAACCTCGTGAAGTATTTACCTTAAATACATTGATATTTAAGGATATAACACTTGTATTCTGCTGGAGAGACTGGACACATCTCTACAAATTTCCCACCCACCCCAGTCATGCAAGGTTCAACCCGCTACCACTTCCGCTTCCATTCAGATGATGGTTATTCTGTAGGGAGGGAGGGGACATTGAAGTTTTGAATTGATCGTCACATATCAGTAATCATTAATATTCTTATGAATAAGGATGTATAAGGATAATTTATTTTATGTCAGGTACACAGGGAGTGGTTGCCGGTTGCCCAGATCTCCTGAGCCAGGGGTTCATGATAAAAGGGACTGACATTACTAGATTCCTCATTCTAGGAAAAATGATAAATTTTAATTGATGGGGAAAGGGAAGGTGGCCTTAGTTGAGAACATTGAACACACCTCAGTGCAATCCTGGAAGCGTTCTTGACCTCAAACAGCCTTGTTGATGCTGTACCTAAACAGGTTGGTTTGAAATGAACAGTTCCCTGTAAAACCCCAAAAATTTACAATCAGATATAACAAATCACCTGGTTTTCCACTTAACATGAACTTTTTACTCTTATTAAAACAACAGAGATACTTAAATTAAGATTGATTTCAAAGTAGTAACTAATGGATTGGTAAATCTTAGTCAAAATATAACAAGGAGCTGTTCATAATTGATAACCATGCCATTATGGATTCAAATCAAAGAGTAATGGTTCAATCGAAAATGTCCTAAGATTACAACCTGATTATTGAGTTTTAGAGATGGAATCTCTGCTGATCCAACAAGGCTTATTTCCCAAACAAAGTTGTAAAGTACTCAGTACAAAGTTTCATATATCACATGTTACAAAATAAATGTCACTTGCTAGACAAAAATTGCATTTGATTGTATGTATTGCTGTGTCATAAGCCATGTATTTTTGTTTGCAAAAGCCTGCAAATTCAAAATAAGCAGTGTGGTATGATTGCCACACACTAAACTACTGACTAACCTCACTTGCTATAAAGCCACACCAAGAATTATTGGCCCGCTGTTATTTTTGTACACACTTTGCTGGGCTCGGCTGTACTGTCACAACCTCAGGTGAATCTTTCCCAGTACAGCCCTTATGCTTGATTGGTAAGAAGTTATTATTATTTTAATTTAATTTTTGCTAAGGTTCCCACTTCCATTGGTTTCTTACAGACTGCTATAACTTATTTCTCCTCTAGTTTCAACCATACTTGTTCCAGACCCAAGGTAGAAAAATAAAGATAAAATCTTACAATTTGTTTTGTAACTACCTTAACAGATTGTCATCAAATGCAAAATGGATCGGATTCTGCCCATTGCTGGTCAACAGCAGTGTTCTGTAGGACATGCCATCCACAGTAGTGGCTGGAAAGACCTAAACATTCCAAAAAAGGAACAAGTTACTAATCATATGCTTTGGCAACTAACAGAATACAATCATACTGGCACCACCTAGTAATACATTATGGTGGACTAAAACTGTTTCTATCCATTAGTTTAGGAACAGCATTATTCTAACAAGGGTAGTGTAGTGAAGCATTTGTCCCATTTACACGAGCAAAATGTTTTCTTAAAATTAGGTTGACCTGAATAATCAGTTTGAGAATCTTCAATGGGGAAAACATCAAACCATGCTTGAAAAAACAGCTTTAACGTGTGTTTTAGCTTTGGTGTGAATGGCTAAATTATCACTTACCAGCTGTTGTACATCCCATTGACTTCTGGGGATAAAATGATTCAGTCCGCATTGCAAATGTGAGTCCTAAAAATAAAATCCAATCAATTTTTTTCGGTGAAACAAGGAACTTGGATTCATTGATGTTTCATCAATGAAAATTCTAGATGTAACATCAAAACACTTAAGCTAATAACAGAATATGGAAACAAAAACAGAACTAAAGCCCTGTATCGTTGAATCTAACCATAAACAGAGTTCAGTTCAAATTACTTATTAAAGTTGATTTCAGCACAAACCTGTAGCACTGAGCGAAAGACACCAGGGAGGACATTTCAACCAGTCGATAATCTCTCATACTCTGTTCCAAAATACTAATAATATTATAATAACTATTGGTGTGACTCAATATCAAGGGCATACTTCACCTGATAGGCAGAGAATTAAACGTCAAAAAACATCTTAATGACACTATCAGAACTCTCAAGTTAATTGCCTGACAAAGAATAAGATTTTTTACCACAATTCCTAGCCTCTGATTGTGACACCATGGGTGTCCCCTTCTCGACAGAAGAGGAAGGAGGGGGGTGTGTATTTAAGGGAATAATCCCCTGGAAAATTGCAATAAAAAGTAATAGCAAGGACATGCATTTCTTCATTCTGAGTGATAACTTCCATTGCTGACGTGTGAAGTGTTTGAAGCAAGTACAAAGGAAACAAGGAGTAAATTCTATTTATCAAATGAAAATCAGTTATATGGGTACTGAACTAGAACTGCAGTTTGCTATCTCAAAATCAACAATTTGAATCAGAAACCTTGAATTCATGACAAATAAATAAATGGTTGTTATGAGCTTGGAAAAAATTTAGGCTTCTTAACAGGTACACCAGCACAGGAAATAAATCCCTCACCTTATAAAATGTATAACACTCCAGGTCAGCACTAAAAACCTGATTAGCAGCATTCTATTAAAAAAAAAATTAGAATTACAAATTGAACTGTAAACAGAATCAGACAGTAAAGGCAAAAATGAACCAAGTCCAAGTGAATGAAAGAAGCATAGACAGTGTTTACTGACAGTATCAAATAACTTACTGGTCTAAATGTCACTCGGAATGATGCAGTCTTTAGAGGGAGGATGTCTGCTTCATCTAGGGAAACACAAAATATTCCTTGTTGTGTCTATCAGACAAAAAGGAGCAAAACATAACACAAGAAGAAATCACAATGTAACATTTATTTGCAATTTAAATCATAGGTCTCAAACTAGAGATGGGCAAACAACAATTGTTAATGACCTAAAAAGTACAAGTTTTCACCTTTCATCCACATGCACGTGATTTTTCCCTTTGTATGATTTGTGATGTTTACTGTCTGTATAAAGTAAACACAGAAAACAGAATAAACAATTGAGCTCTGATTCACAGTGAACTAAACCAAAGGAATTAAACCCTTTTTTGAAACCATTTACCTTCTGCTCCACAGCCTTAGGATCCAGCATCTGCCCAAAGTCTGCCTGGAGAACATCCAAACCGACACGAGGGACAATGGTGGTCTGCAAATCATGAATTCAAAATAGTGATCACATTAGAATCAAACTTCATGCATTAAATTTAAATGAAGGAAAAACAGGGACCTTAACAAACAAACTAGTAACTTACAGTTTCTCCAACTGAGGCATGACAAAGAACTCTTCCATTGGTGACAGTTCATGAGCTGATGGCAGCAATTCTCCAGAAGAAGTACTCTGCTCAAAGAGAGGAATCAACACAACTTATGTTGTTAATTATTCCTTACTTTCTGAAGATAAAACTCAAAATTAAAGGGATGATATAACTGGTAACAAGTAACACTCTACTAATCCCATGCTGCTGCATCTTTTCTCTTAACTGGAATTTCATTCTCAACCACAGTTTGTGTACATAATCAACGTTTTAAGATTTTATTTACAAAGCAATAAAATATTATGTTTTAACTCTTTAACCCCTTAGATAGAGTAACTGGTTTCTAATTTAAATAAGATATAGAAGGCATAAGAATAAAGGAAATAATCACCAAATTAAGAAGGTCCTGATTGTCAATACTGTAAATAAAGTACAGAAGAATGCAGAGAATACCAAAATTAATTTTGGGGTGCAAAGGGTTAAATGTCGTTAACCTACAACTATCAGAGTACAAACCTCCAGTGCTATGCTATTAAAGCTCCTTTGCCATCAAGTTGAAGTTTGTTTGTTCTCAGATCTTCATTAAGTTGCTATAATAAATTCATGAACATATTGAGTAGTAAGGTTATTTGATATGTTAGATATACAATCATATAGACTTTGTTGTGGGCTGCTCTAGAGCAAAAGCATTTTGAAATAACTTTAATTCGTATAATTATTCATCATTTTAATCGAACGTAATCTACAGATCTCTTTTAGTGGGAACACCACCACTTACCTCAGATTTTTGAGAATCCACATCTAACATGAGTGTGATACCTGTCCAGATGTTTCCTCTGCAAAACAGCTGGTAAACAGATAAATTTACGGTTCATCATTTTAACCTCATGGTATGACATAAGTCATGCTATGGGTTTAGGGTTTGGAGGCAAATTTCAATTACAAATCACACACTCACTCACTTTGTTATACATTAATTAATGAATTAAACCTGGATTAAACACTTTTTCTTCCCCTCTCCAGTAAGTTTACCTGTTCAAAGTCACGGTGTATGTATATTTGGGGGGTGGTACAAAGGCAAGAGTATGCCGAACTACTTGGACAGATTCAAAATGGCATCCTGTCCCTTGAAGGGTGATGGTTTTTTTTATTCCAAACTTGATCAAAACATACCTTTGTGGAGCCAAAAATGGAAAGGAAATATGCTACAGAATACCCAACTGCAGAGAAATGGGTGTCTGAGTCTTAAAAGTGACAATAACATGAACAATTCGTGCGAGAAGACCTAAACACTTCTACACACTTAATTTACAAGATTTAAATTACCTGAGTGAGTAAACTTTTCTGCATCATTCAGCTTACACTTCACTGTTAGAATAATCTAAAAGTAGGCTGCCATAAGTCTACAACATGAGCATCAAAGACAGAACGAATGATTCAACAATCCGTATGCACTCTGCCACTGGCTGGGCTCTTGTGCGTAGCATCTTGTGTTGTCAGTAAAAAAATATTCTTGACACAAACTCTAGTTACACCTACCTAATTTTATAAAGTTATTCTTAAGGAAAATGTTCCTGAAAATGAAAAAGATTGTAGTACTATGAAATGCAAGTATCTATAGCATAGTATCTAGAGCATTGTATTGCGCCGTTTGGCTGCATAAAATTTGGCTCCTCAGTTTTTTCTATACCAGTAAAAGAGCCAGTGTGGGCAGATTTTTTCTTCAAGTGCCTTGGTCTGATCTTCTCTCACCTGATCTGTCATGTGAACTTAAGCTTAGAACTCTCACTGACACTATTAACCTTGGGCTGAAGACGATCATGCCCGGGCGTTCTACAAAGGTGTATGAAACTGACCGGCCTTGGTTGTCTGTACATCTCAAACATCTAATTGCCCGTCGTCAGAAGGCATTCGCATCCGGGAACCAGTACCTATTTAAGATCTTAAGAAACAAAGTGAATCGAGAGCGCAAGCGCTGTCAGAGGGTCTATTACGAGAACAAGGTTGATGGCCTGCATGCTTCCAGGCCTCGTAATTGGCGGAAAGAAGTGAAACAGCTTTGTGGGTCCACTAAATCTACTGAGCGCGATCTGAAATCCAAGCTCCACAAAGATCTTGTATATAAAGATGCAGTTTTAGCTGAAAAAATTAACCAGGCGTTTGTTAGCGTAATGAAAGACTACTCGCCATTGGCAGTTGGCGCACAGGTGTCAGCAGATGATGATAATCCGATTGTAGTTACCAAGCAATCTGTCACGCGGAAGCTTCGCGAGGTCAGCACTTCTCGGGCGAGTGGCACAGATGACATTCCAAACTGGGTCCTTAAGGAATATGCTGATATCTTGGCAGTGCCCATTGCTGACATCTTGAATGCCTCTTTCTCTGAAGTCAGTATACCTCATGTATGGAAACTGGCCAATGTTCCACCGTTACCCAAAGCGCCAATTGTCTCGGACTTTAACAAAGATCTACGGCCAATCTCACTTACATAAACCATGTCAAAGATCGCCGAGAGCTTTGTTATCGAGAAAGCTCTGAAGCCCGTGGTGCTATCTCATATTGATCCAGGTCAATTTGGTTTCATCGCAGGCTCTTCCACTACGTTCGCGCTTATCTTGATGTTTCATCATTGGCTGCGCGCCACCGACGGCACCAGGGCGTCTGTAAGAACCGCTCTACTGGACTTTCGCAAAGCTTTCGACTTAGTGGACCATAACATCTTGGTTGGTAAACTTCATACTCTCAGAATTAAGCCAACCGCCATCAACTGGATTATTGATTTCTTGAGGGACAGAAAGCAAAGAGTTAAGCTCAACGGAGTTTACTCTGATTGGCTTAGTGTTCCTGCGGGTGTTCCCCAGGGGACTCGTCTTGGCCCTTGGTTATTCTTGGTGCTGATAAACAATCTTAAGTTACCTGATGGGTCGTTTGCTATGTGGAAATTCGCCGACGACACTACTGTTCCGGAAATAGTACTACCATCCAAAAAAAACGCACTTCAGTAAGCTGTTGACTTTATTAGCACCTGGTCTCAGGAGAACCGCCTGCAGCTGAATCCATCTAAATGTAAGGAACTGCAGTCATGCTTTAAGAGATCTCCTCCAATTCATTCTCCAGTTGAACTTGATGGCTTTGCTTTCGAGTCTGTTAACTCGGCTAAAGTGCTCGGTGTTACCATAAGAGATGATTTCAAATGGAACGATCACATCTTTAATGTAACCTCAAAGGCTGCCAAAAGATTGTACCTCCTGAGTCAACTCAAACATGCTGGTATCTGTGCGAGTGATCTTGTTTTATTTTACTGTAGTACCATAAGATCGGTTTTAGAATACGCATGTCAAGTATTTCACTTCAGCCTTCCGTTCTATTTATCTGAAGACCTGGAACGTATTCAGAAGTGCGCCTTGCACATTATCTTTCCTTATGCAAGCTACAACAGCGCGCTCAAAGAGGCAGGCATCTCCTCTCTTTACGACAGGAGAGCATCTCTATCGTTTGATCTTTTTAATGACATTGTTCTTGACATTAATCACAAGTTCGCAGGTCTGCTCCCACCTAAAGCTGAGCACCACAGGCAGCTGCGCAACAATAGGAAGTTTAACGTGCCAGTGTGCAAGACTGATCATCTGAAAAAATCTTTTATTGTTAGCCATAGCCTAAGGATGTAAATATATATGTTTAAGTATGTATATTTTTTAACACAAGATCATCCAAAGTTAAGCTTTTTTATTAGATTTGTATATTTTTATTATTAAGATTCTTAAACTATTTTAACTATGAATTTTGTTTCTTGTATTGTACATTATACACGTAATTCAGTCTTCGGACTGCGAGGTGTTTCTTTTTAATAAACGATCCATCCTATAGAATCTGTCACTTCTTTGTGAGCAGTATGACATTACAATATACTAAACAAAAAAAAAGTATTTTAAAAAATTATAGATCATAGACTGCTCAATACAATGCAATATAGTTTGGGTTTTAGAGATGACATGGTTAAAATAAAAAGAGGCAATACATAACATGCATAGTAAAATAATGAAAGTGCATATCAAACACACAAAGGTGCGATATGTTGTACCTTGTCTTTAAATCTCTGTGTAGAATTCGCCTGCATGAAGCAAAATGTCAATTAGATTCATAGTACAGAAATGTGAACTGTTATCAGAAAAATAAAGCATCAAAGAGTGTAGTATGTTTTCAAAAATTTCTCCAGCAGTTTGAAGTTAAATGGGGAGGGATTAACTTCATACCAACTTACTTTTCATGCATAAACTTGACAGCTAGAACCAGTTGAATAAACCATGCCAAAATTAATGACTCGTCAAATGTCTTCCCAGCTTTCTCCCAAGCCTTAATTTTATCATCAAGATCACCTCCCTAGGTAGAAAAAAATGCACAGTTTAGATTGTGTATATAATCCCCAAGTATGCATGGTGAACATGCAGTAGTTTCAAAAGAGAAGGCTGGAGGAACTTATTAGCTAGTAAGTAGAAAATTTCAAGGAATTATCAGTTTCCACATGAAGACATTTTACATAGACACATGAATTTCTGTGAAACAATTCATGTACCATAACAAAACAAAACAAAAACAAAAAAATCTGCTGGCAAACCTCTTGCAAAGACCAAGAGGTTTACCTTAGTTTATAGATCATGCCCGCAGATGCATTTTTCCTTAACTAAGGTAAAGAGATGTAAACCCAAAGTTTGGTTTCATTACTCAAACTGGAATTTTGGGTTATAATTACAATAGTAAAAATGAATTGACAGAAAATGATTTACATACAATTTGATGAGACATGGGACAATTTTTAGGGGATGAGATAACATTCAAAATTCATGCAACAATTTTAAAAGCACAAATTATCAGAACACCTTTCCATTTTATCTATCTGAATACTTTCTATATTTATCTAGTAGTTTGCTGCTACATGTACATGACAAATGTCAGTTGCTGTGTGCTTTTCAATGTGTAAATATTGAGTTATGAATTAAATTGAGGCGGTGAGAGAACAAAAGAACAAAGAAGATGATCTAGCAGTCACCATATCATGATATGCTAAGTAACATCACATGTGTATCACCAAATTAAAAACAGACTTTAAATCAAGACAGATATATTTGACATAAACATTCAAACTCACCTCACAATATTCTGTAACAATGCAGAAGAACTCTCCATCCATGAAACTATCCAAGAACTTGTCAATGTTAGGATGATTTAGCTAAAAAAAGGTGAAAAATTCAATCTGGCACTTGTTGTTACAAAGACAGTGGGAATTGAGAGCACTCTCCCAAACAGCTATGCTACAATACTTGTAGGGAATATCACAAGTTACATCAAATTTTTTTTTTACTATTTCTATGTCCACAATTCATCTAGCCTGCTTGCAGGCCGTAGTTGGTGTGTGCATGCAAGATTCAAGGGGGCAAATATATTTGGTTGCCATAATGGATGGGTGGAATTGATCTGGGAGGAGTGACAAACCAAAAGGGAGGAAAGAGGAGAAGAAAAACCAGAAACCCCCCCCACCTTGCCTCTCACTTTATCACTTGTCCGAGATCTTCCACCCGTCCAATATAGTGACCAAATGTATTCACCATGTTGAATCTCCCACATACCAACTTTCCCCTATGAGCAGTGTACAATTCATCATTTCTAGGCAACCTCAGAAAGTCTCAGTTATTTCAGTTAAAGTAAAAAAATACTGGATGTTCATTTGACAAATTTAAGTTTTTTAAGTTCAGGGTATATGTTGCTTGTTGTACATTATGCTCTCTTGCATATCTGTCGATTAATACGAGCTAAATTTGTAAACCTACATTGGATAACAATCTAGCTTCTCTCATGGCATCTACTGTTTCATCTGGCTGTAGCTCCCCCACAAATATCTCCTTCAAAACCTTCCTAAATGAATTAAGAAGATAAATTGTGTGTCAGTGATAAAAACTTTTTTACAGATCTGCTGCTGAAGAAGTTTGTTGAATAATTAATTTCTGATTCCTGTTTCAAGGTTGTTTTAGTGAACTCTACAGTTACATTACATAAATTCAGGTTTTTTTTTTCCATGGCATGGACAAATAAGCTTAATTGCTACTTGATTGTCCATTTGTTGAGTGATCTTGTTCCATACTAATAGCAGAGTTGAATCAGGGAGAATTTTCTTACAACAGCCCTTTGTTCCATTAAAGCAAGAAGAGAAGATTCATATGGTAATTTTTTAGTTAGAAACGATCTTACCCTGACAGACACGTCCTCGTTCTATCCACTACCAAGGTTAATCTGATACCTGTGGCTTTCCTCTAGACTCCAGTGTGTAGGCACAAATACAATCAAAATGCACCTCACTTTGTTCTCATAAAAGTTTGATGTGCATAAAAGCTTAAGCTTTTATCGTTTTCGACTTGCAAGTAGTAAGTAGCGATATGATTTTAGCTGGGTATATCCTATTTATTCTCTAATTCATTAGTTATCTTACTTAATTATTTAGACACGACCCCACAAGCGAAGTGTCGTTTTTAATACTTATCGTGTATAAATAAAGATTATTGATTGATGGATTGAGCGCAAGAGGTCACCTTCTCAAATATTTGTTGCAGCGAGTTCTTCATAAATCAATAAAGTGTTCACTTGCGTTATACATGTACACACACAGTTTTAGTTTCAATAGGAACTGAACATTTTGCTCTTTCCCACTGTTACGCATAAACAGGGGAACAATGGTATCGACATTCTACAAAGAAGAACCACCAAAATCATACAGTGATATTGGTCAATAAAGGTGCTGTAAACAAAAAAATTAATGATATCACACAAATGATAACCCTACGGCAGCCGGTGAAAGTTTTACCGCCCAGATAAGTCCGCCTGTTGCATACTTTTCGGACAGTTTTTTTTTTTTTTTTTACATCTACTACGCTATGGAAGTGAATGTATGTTACTCTTTCTCACCGGATGTGTGGAAGAGTTGACTGACAAACGAAGATAATTTTGATTCCAAACAGCCAGTTTTGGGTTAGTAGTCCATGTATGGGAATACATTGGAATACATTGGAATACATTGGAATACATTGAAAATATATACCGAGCTCAGGACATTTTACGGGGTCATACATGGACTCCTAACCGGTGAAAAAGAAGGCGCCATTTTTGATTTGATTAGTGGTGTTTCACCAATACTAGCGGGAACTCACGACTAAAGTTTCCGTGAGGACCTTCTTCAAGAGCCATTACGATGAAAAACCTGTGATGGAACGGACCTCTTGGATACATGGAGGGGGAAAGAATTCTGAAGGCGCTTCTGAATGGTGAAACAAACGATTTGTTTGAAGACACCAAGGTCCGTCTTCGCAAATATAGTTTTGCAATTATGTTTCCTTAAAGCAAGCTTATGATAGCTTTTAAAGTTTTGTGCAGTTTTATGATTATCATCAAGCTACAGGGAAACGATGTTGACTTTCCATCGATTGAATTTTAGTAAATGTGGAATACCATTCTTCTGAAAAATAATTGCGCACGATCGATGGAAAGGGTATTCGTTTGCCTTCATCGACGGGAGAATGTTTTACCCATGTAATACACTTGTTTTGCATACTGAACTTTACACATTTCCAAAGATACTGACAATAAGTAGAATTAATTCAACAATTAAGAGCTTCTTTCATCGGTGATCATTTCCGTTGGTGATCAATTCCGTTATTCTCATGTTCTCAAATTATGTGTGTTTTGGGGGTGACATTGTAAGGAGAAATGAGATGCTAGTCACCCCCAAGTCAAAGGGTTAAAAAAGGCGAAATCTGTTTAATATTTTTGTGAGTACATGAAACAACATTTTGAAAGATGGCATGATTATGTTTATGAAGCAATTCTCTAATTTTCTTTTAGACTATCTTTCTCCGCTACGATCACCCTTGAATGCCAAAAATGGCAGCAAGTTGGGTTGCAAAGTTGCAGAAGAATCTGTGTCAAAATACACATTGTTTTCAACCAAGTTTCTGAGATGGGCTATTGAGACTTTGAAAAAAGTCAAAGCAAAAGGGAAGCACCTTGATGAAATCACAAACTCCTCAAATTTAGGTAAGTGAGAGCTGCAAAATAAGTGTACAGAGTTTTCAAAAAGGATTGGCTATTAGCCAGTATATGGTTAGTTGCATGCATTCTGGGATCTTGGGGCATGCTGCCCACAAAGTATTGTTTCTGGGAGAGGGGATGGCACAGGGGTGAGAGGACTCACCCCCCCCTTCCATGTTGTGATGCAGGTTCAATTCCTGGACTTGGCATGAGATGTGGGTTGACTCAGTTTTTGGTTCTTGTCCTCACTCCAGGAGTATTTTCTCCAGGTCTTCCTGTTTTCCTCTCTGTAAAAATCTGCAAAAAATTTTTTTTCTTTCTTTTCTTCTATTTACCTCCCTGTCATGGGGAGCATCGCATATGGTCTTAGGCAATAAATACCCAGTTACCCCCAATTGAGTTGGTTTGTACTTAATCTATTTAAAATGTATGGGCTCTAAAATTCTATCTCATGCATTTGTTTGGAAGTATATGCAAAGTGATATGATAGTTGGTTGGCTAGGTAAACATGAGCTAGGTAGAGATTGAATGGGTGCTCAACCAGCATGAAAATGTAATTTAACCTTAAATATTTTTGTGGATGTTTATGCGAAAATGGCCTTCAAGGAAGTTGTTTGTTCAGGAAATTTGTTGTTTTTTCACAACTCAAAATCAAGGTAGTTTTTTTCATGTTCTAAAATGGTGGCCAGTACTTAAGGAGAACCCTGAATGTTTATGACTTTTTTTGTCCCTTCCTCTCCATCTGAATATAAAAAAGAGACTTGAAGAAACCTCAGAATTTTTTTTATTTCTTATCTTTGATAATCAATCTCAAAATGACTTTTGTCTCCTACACGAAATATAGTTTCTAGTTGTGTGATAGTGGGAAACAATACACCTGTATACCTTCTTAGAACACCCCAGATCATTTTGGTGAACCGACAATACTGACTTTAGTAGTAGTAAAATACTAATGAACAACTTCCTTAAAATGGTTGAAAAATGTTAATTTTGTTTGTAAGAGTTCATACTTATCCTTCATTAGAAGTAATGTGAAAATTAAAATGATTACTGACTAATATACAATTCTATGGATTTTTGTTTAGTGAGTATGTTGCTCAGCGACACATTATCTATTCAGAATGGTAAATATCTCAAGTTTATTCCTTCACTGACCAACTTGGCAAGACAATTTATTTGATTATTGTTCAGCTCATATCTAAGGGTCAGATTGACCAGGCTTTTTGTCATGCTAATGACTTGCTCAAGTTCATTCAAGTGGTCAAGTCCTGGAAAAACTATGATGGTGGAAAAATGGAGAAGGGGCTCTCTTCACTCTCTCTTCGAATAAATGGATGGTCTCCATTGTCAAATAGAACTCCTTATCTTGTGGAAGGAAAGTATTCTACTGTTTGTTACTAGTCAGTTTGTGAGAGGTGATGGGTGAAGTACAACTGTATGTTGTCATTCAAAGTGCAGTTTTTGATTCACAGTTTTGTTTTCTTCACAGAATTCACATTCTGAGAGAATGTGTTACAGTTGCACAGCAAGCAAGCAAGGTTATTCACGATGCTCTTGAAGACCCTGATATTCCTTTATCTCTTAATGAGCTGTGATGGCTGGGTAGTACTGTTTACAATGTAGGCTGTGTGTCCTATCAAAGCGACTGTTTTACTGACGGAGTGCCATTGCTGGCTCTTGCCTGTGATGAGTTAAAAATCTGTAGCTTTGGAGCTGAAACAGAAGAGAAAATCATTGTCCAAGCTGAAGAGGTAAAGTCTGTTCAATTGATGAAGGTACTATAATTTAAAGTTTATTGAAATAATTAATAGTTCAGTTGAACTATGGTTTGACCCTATACATGAGAGTTTTCCTCGCTGAAAATGTTACATTCAAGTATTGTTTCAAGACTGTCTTATGGGAAGCAGGTGTTCTAAGCTAGAACAAGGTCCTTTCATACAGTCAACAACTGCCAGAATTCGACAAATTTCTTAATTACTGGTAGCTAAACACATGTAGAAGTAAAGAACAACCCAGCACAGGAGTATAAAGGGGTTTTGGAAGACTTTAAGGGAAACTTTGACAAAAAGTTTTGTGCTGAACTTTTCAACTTACTAGCCAAGTGGCCAGTGACATCTTAGATGTTACGGCAATTTTAGTTTGTTTACTAGCCAAACTGGCTGTTGGAAATCAGAAACCACTAGCCAAAACTGAATTTCCACTAGTCTGTGGCTAGTTGGCTACCATTAGTGTGGAGCGCTAGAGGGGAGTAACCTTTTCATGAACTGGTATTCTTTCTAGGGGGAATCACCAACACTCCTAACCAGTTCATGATTCTGAAACTGAAATAAGCTGTGACAAGATAGGCCTTCTAGCTCATGAGGTCAATTTGCTATGGCTACAAACATGAAACAGGTTTGCGATGAACCAAATAGGAACAAGGGTGGGTAAGAGGGGAAAACTTATTACTCTTTCACTCCCAAGATTTCATTCATAATTCTCCTTAGTGTCTGCTTCACAATTTCTATGATCTAAGTTTGGAGAATTTGGTATTAGCTTAACTTATAATCCCTTTATCAATTGGTATTTGTCTTTATTCTCATTACTTGTCTGTTTGATATAGTGTTGATACAGTAAGGAGAAATTCTGTCTTGGTCACTCATGGGAGTTAAAGGGTGAATGTAGAATAAGTTGCTGATCACAAATCTAATTTTGGCTAACAATGACATGGTGAGTTTTGAAAATGTTTATTTGGCAATGTTTGAAAAATACTTTTCAGGTGAAGCTACTCACAAAGTATGCCTTGCTAGTTGACTGTCAAAGAAGAGCCGGAAGAATCAGGGATGCACTAAAGACTGCTTCAATTGTGGTCCTGGTAGCACTGAAAACAGCCTCTGATGCCCACACCCTAAAACAGCAAGTCAGACAATGGGTCTCAGTGAAACATGAGCTGGTGAAGGATCTACAGGAGGGAGAAAAACAGTCTGAGAGATGCAGGTTTGTAATAGAGTTCAAAATAAATATTAGTATTTTGATGTCGATTAACTTAAAGCTTATGAGTTTTAAGCAGATGTCAGATCATAATGTGTAAAAAAAAGGTTACAAGAACTCCAGAAAATTGGTTTTAATTTGTTTAAACTTGATCAAATAAAATTAATTTAAAGAGGGAAGAAAAAAATGGGGAGAATTCTAATATTTTTAAGGTTGACTCTGGAGAGATAAGGCATAGTGATAAAAAAAGACAAAATGATATAATCATTATGGTGTTGAAGAATTACATAATTAAAGTAAGATTGAGTAAATTGGAAACTGTTTGAAGAAATTTCTTGGTTCTTTTTTCTTCTCAGAACCCTATGCAGTGCATTTGCAGAGCAAGAAGATGCAAAAGATGTAGAAGGAAGCCAGCTCTGTTTTGTTTTGCAGGAAGAGCTTGCTTGTTACAAGACCAAAAGGTAACAAAATACTTTCTTTTACATTCTGACTTCTTCTTATGGTTTCCCCTTTCATAAGTGAAGTACAACTGTACCTGCCAAAATGTTTCATTGAATTATTCCAAACTTTTTCAGCTATGACACAGCAGTAGGGCAAATTGCTGTAGTTCATATATTTTGAACTGCGGTATGAGATACGTATGATGCACGATCCTCGCAGTAGATAGCGCTATTTAAGCAATAGCGCTACAGTGTATTTAAGCAATAGCGCTATCTACTGCGAGGATTGTGCATCATGCGTATCTAATACCGCAGTTCAAAATATATGAACTTCATACATTTCATTGTATACTTACAATTGTTCACCGCCTTTGAGCCACCTCACTTGAAATTTCAGCCAGTAGCCTAACTTCTTAGCTACCAGCCTGAAAGGCCTAGTGCTGTTGGACAGGATGTTAGTCAATGGCAGGCAGGGCTCCAATTTAATTTTTGGATCACTAACCCTTCGGGTTAGTAGACATCTTTTTTACTAACCAAATAATAAAGTTTGGTATCCAAGCTCACAAGTTACGATATCTCAAATATTGAACATTTTGATAATAACAACTAGGACAAATTAAAGAGTAGCTGAAATTGCATAGTGACCTCAAAAACGTAGACAATTATCCACCTATTTTATTTCCCTCTTGTTTACCATGATTAGTCAAGAACAGTACATCTACAGCATTCTCTAAAAAGAGTTAAAGTTGACTTAACAACTTGAGTATTCTAAGTATTCCTCTGAGAGTCGGGCCTACGTGCTCTTTGCCCTGAGGTCTACTGATGTTTAAATATGTTAGAAAATGTTACTCACCATGTCGGGTTAGTTGGACAAATTTTTAGTAACCAAACGTTGAAAATTACTAACCATTGGTTAATGGGTTACCATTAATTTCGAGCCCTTGCTTGTAAATCCACAGCATTTAAGTTGCTATTACCAATCCATACTCATGGTTGGAAAGGGTCAGTATGAAACTAGAGTGGGTTGCCTGAGAACAAAACACAGTGGCCTTGGTTAGGACTCCAAAACAGTCCTCTTAAATTGGAGTTCAGCATGGTAACCATGGATTGACCAAGTCTCCTATTAATTGTGAAGAATTTTTATCATCTTCTTATTGAAAGGACAAAGTTGGTCATTCAAACTGTCAGTTACTTTTATTAAAATGAATCTTTACTCAGCAGACACCTTGATGGGCAGGGACAAAAAAAATTGATCCCTTTCAAGTACATCAAATCTGCATCAAAAGAAACCTAGACCTGCGATGAGCAGACACTGCAGGGCTCGACACTAATAGTAGCTGAGTTTCTTTAGATCTGCACCGCAGTACTGTCAAGAAGCTGGGGAGACTCTAGAGCAGTTATTGGACTCAACAGATAGTCAGGATGAGGAGAAAAACATGCATTCACGTTTGCTGGATAGACTTGGTGCTGCATATTTATGGCAGGCTTTGCTTGAGCACAAAGATGCAGTAAATGAGAGAGCAACTTCAGCAAGGCCAGAGCTTTCTGACAGTTATGAAGGAGAAGAGGAAAGTACTGGAAACTTTTTTGATTAAGATCTGATCTGACAATTTGATGACCCACCCAGGTCTCAAATTTGGATTTCTTGAGGTCGTGCTGGCTGCAGGCTATCTGTTAGGCCACTGAGTGTGCCTCCAACAAAGAGACGCACTGGGGCAAGAAGTTGATTTCAGTTAATTTGAAGTCTAGAGTGAACATTACTTATACAGATTTTATATTGTTCCTTGTTCAACACATTTTCAGGAACAAATTGTTGTCTTTGATGAAATGTCATGTGCCTGTTTTACATTTAGACATGAATTTTGTAGTCAGTTTTTCTACAACAACAACATACTGTACCTGTACGTGTACATGGAGGACCGTGCAGAAGGGAAAGGGGCCCTGACATTGCACCTCCGGTGCATCCCCAAAAGCACCTCATTCCCTCAAAATATCAGACTGTCAAATGAAATGTTGGTGTAACTTTTCAGATAGAAGATATCTGCCTGGAGCAACCATTTATGGAATCACTTTGTGCAGCTTTGGAAATGTGGACGTCACTAAGGACCAAATCACTGCAACAAGACACCAGTGGAAAGGTAAATGTTTCCTGGAAAAAGCATTTTAGGGCTATGTAATATATTTTTTTACTTTAATTTCCAAAACATTAATATTTTTTCACTGGCAGTGAGAATTCTTTATTTGAAAACAAGTGAAACTGTAAAATTCCAAGAACAGTTTTCTTTCATGGGGAATTTGTTGTGAGAACTAAATAGGTATCAGCTTTTGATACTTTCAGACGTTTTACGATAGGTACTTAAACAATTTGAAAGATGTGCCATTAAAGATTTATGGATTACTAAAATTTAAATGCTGTGCTAAGTCTGCACTCAAACAGAGTGCCCACCCAGCCCGAGGTTATCCTGGTTTCCATTGAATTCACCCTTTAAATCCCAAGACCTAATCACTAATTCTCCCCTCTAGCTGCTACACATTTCCTTGTAAATAAGTTATAAGAATTTGGTGTTAGATCAAGAGAACAACTTCTACATGATAAGCTCAAGTATTCTCATTACCTGTTGAATCATGTATGGGCTTTAAAGGGAGAAGATACATGTTTAAATCATTTCTGGGAGTTAAAGGGCTAAGCAACTAGGCGTATTACTACTCCCCCAAGATGGGATGCTAGTCCATTGCAAGGTTATCCCCTTCCCCCAGCATTTTATCACTTGGCAGGCTTTTTATCTGTACTCCTGGTTACAGAGAGGTACGTGATAGAAAAGAAAGCTGTGTTTTGCCCAAGTGGACACAGCAAAATGACCCAGCCAGTTCTCAAACCCAGACCTCTTGACCCGCAGTGCAGCATACTAACCATTGGGTTACTGCATCTCCCACTGTATACAATACATTTAATCTTGCATGAATGTTATTCTCACTTAATTTTTTTTTTAATGTTCTAGGTTGACCTGGACCATCTTATTAATCCTGAAGAGACATATCATTACTTGCTTATCACTGCTGAAATGTTTGGGCTTTTAAAACAGGTGAAACCTGCTACGTACTTTCATTGGTGACGATTTAGATTTCCCACAGGCAATTAACTGTTCATGCAGTCCTGTCACAACATGACCATGGCAATAGAAATGTTAAAAAAAATGTTTCGGTACAAGAAATGACAGCAGTTTTAAGAGATTTAAGTATTTGAAGGAAAAGGCTATCACTCAACAGAAAAGAATGATTTTCTCCAGTCAGGTCTTTTTTATCTCGACTGGTAAATTTTATACAGTGAGGATCCTTGCCTTTGTTATCAGTGGTGTAATGAATAATGTAGGTTCTGCATTGTTGGAGGTTATTACAAGATAATTTGGTTGTATCAACTGGGTTAATAAATATTAATTGGCCGCAGCAAAGAATTTCTAAAGCTGATATTCCAAGGTTAAGCCCTTTATCAGAGCAAATGGTGAAGGGTTAATACTTGAAACATCAGCTTCAGAAATTGTTTTCAGCATCCGATTGGCATGTACATTATCAACTCAGCTGATGAAACCAAATTATATGTACTTATAATTCCAACCCCCCCCCCCCCCCCCCATCTGCCCCATCTGATGCAGCACAACATATGGGTATCTTCAAAAAATTAAGCGTGTGGGAACATCTTCCATTGCACCACTCCCTTCCCAGGATTAACTCTGCTACCCTTAGGCTTAGGCAAGTTAAGCCAATAATTTATATCCGCTTTGTAATACTGAGCGTTTTAAAAATTCTTTTATTAATAGACTTGGTTTTAAGCATAACTTGGCTGTAAGTAATTAATACACATTTTAGCCCATTACACTTTATATGTAACACTTGATATGTATTTTATCAGTGAAATAAAGACTATTTACTATTTTAATTTACAACAGTTTCCCACCAGAATCTTACCCCCTTTATTCATTCAATGAATGAATTGTTTTCTTGCAGCCCTTAAAAAAAGCTAGTGCTCTTTGCATGGCTGCCAGTATATCCCAATCAGTTGGTACCAAAGATATGCTGGATAATGGATTGTGTGCCCTAAGTGATGCTGTTCACTCATTGTGTGACATTCTGGACTTGTCACATGCTTCAATTATTCTGTCTCATACAAGTAACCTGGTTGATAGATTTGAGCCCTGCAGTACTTCATGGGTTCAGTTCTTGTTGGCCAAGAGTCACTATTTGCTAGTCACAGGAAAGGTATGAAAAATCAAAATCATTATTAACCCTATCACTGCTTTAACTAACTCTACTTACTGTCTGCCAAACACTTCTCGTGATGTAAGTTTGGAAAATTTGGTATTGGATTAACTAAATAATCCTCTACAATTGATTTTTTTCTTTATTCTCCTCACTTGTCTGCTTGGCATTGTACTGATGTTGTAAGGAGAATTCCTGTCTTGGTCTCTGACATGGGAGTCAAAGGGTTAAACAAGCATTCATCATGCAGGCATACATGTATACGTGGTACTCTAGCTCCATGTTGGTGATTTTTCTTTGTGCTGAAGAACTTGGAATAGCTTTAGGCAAGGAAACTGTGGGCCAGCTAGCCTCTGAGAGCAGCAGGGAAATCCAATTTGTATAGTAATCACATGATTTTGAGTGCAATTTGGAATAAATAAGCACGAGTAAATTTTTTCAAAGACTAACAAAATTTCATGAGCCCATAGGGTGAGTGCAATTTGTGATCTTTGAAAACATTTACAAGTGATTATTTATTCCAAATTGCACGAGAAAATCATGTGATTATGTATTAATAATATACATGAAAAAATACGAGGTAGCTTCTCATAACTACGCGGAAGAAAAGCGCATGCATCACATGCAAAAATAATTTATTGAAATCCTGCAAGTGACATTGACCTTGACATTGACATTGACCAATTATTCTGACCAATCAGAATGTCTGGTTTGTTTCTTTCTTTGCACTGAATTAACCCTCTTCTGTACTGAATTAACTCTCTTCTGCACTGAATTAACTGAAAACTGCGCTCATCTTAACCAATCAGAGCTGAGAAATTTTTTCATGTATATTATACAATATACGGTATAGGAGGAAATACCAATTAAACAGGTCTATAATAGTCAGTACGTGTAAACACGGGATTGTTCAGTTTGTGATGTGTGTGTCAGTCGTGGTTTTCATTGATTAATGTTGAGTATGCGGAAGGGGAGGTCTCCCTGAAGGAAGCACTGCAGAGTGAAGTCTTCACACACAAGAGTTACAAGTCCCACCTGTTGAAAGCCAGATGGAAATCAATTTGCTGCGAATATGCAATGCTCCCACCCACAATCCACAAATTTAAGATAACAGTTGGTAAGTTCACTCTTCTTCTTTGGAAATTCCTCTTTCCAAAACTTAGATCTACTCTTCTCCACAGTTATTCAGTAACTTTTTCATAATGGAAATGGGAATTTAGCAGTGGATATTCCATAAGATGGCTCTTCTTGTCCACTGATACTAGGTCTAATTGGAATTTGGAGTGTTTGTTTTTGGAGACCTTTAGAAAGATCCTTGGAGTAAGGAAGAAAACTAACAACAAACTCAACCCACATGTGACACCAGGTCCAAGAATTGAACTAATGGGAGGCGAGTGACCTCACCACCGCCCAATCCCAGCTCCCCAATATTGATTTTTTATTTCATTGTTTTCATAAACCGTCGCCAAGTGACCTGTGAAAATTTAGGCAGACTTAGTACCAACAAAACAGTCTGTTCAACCAGATAATTTTTGATCAGTGAATCAATTCATGAGTTTATGAGTAATTCCCAGGTGACAGTTATTTTTTTTAGTATTATCATTGTTGAGATCCTCTACTTGGTTCACTGACTCCTGGAATGGGCTATGGATGCACTTCATAAACTAACACAAATGGCTGAAGAAATCTTTGGTTTAGATGCGTTTTGTACTGGCAAACAGATACACAAGCATAAGGAAAATTTGTTGGGTAAGGTGATTGAGGAATTTTTGTTTCCTTTTATTCTTGACACAATTCTGCAGAGCCCTGCTTGCAAAGTAGTGCCCCTGATTTCTATGAGCTTCTACTAGGGACAATGTGTTCTGATGACTGGGATAATACAGGGGTTTCATTAAGGGCCAGGCACCGGGCAAATTGACTGGTTGTGAGGACGGTTTTGCCCACCTGATTTGACGGTCTGGAGGAAAGTTTATCTTATAAAGAAGTTCAGTTCAAAGAGTTTTGCCCGCCTGTGAAAACCAGTTTCCCTCCTGCAGAAAACATTAATGAAGCCCCTGATAATATATACCTAAATCATGTGGTTGGCAATACCTTGCAATCCTAATTCAGGCTTTGAGATAGAGTTGTGCTTGTAATTGGATGTGTTATTATCCTGATTAAAATATAGAGAAAAGTGCAATCAAACTGGCCTGAAACATGGGAGAGTTTTCTTCTGTTTTATTATTAAACTTTTAATCACATATTTTGGCATCTATTCCTTTTGTTTGTGCAGATTTGCTAGCCACATCAGAAAGTTCTGGCCAAAACCTTTCTAGTTAGTCAATCCTAAATGACTTGCTCTCATCCCTGTTACAAGTTGGTCAGCTGTATGCTCATCAGGGAGCTGTGAGGGAAGCTTTGAGGCAGTTTGTGGATGGTGTTGCACTAGCAAGGCAATTTTGCCTACCATACAGGTGATTTATTAATGTTTAGTAAAAGCTCTGTTAAACTTTTGGACCCACACTAGATCAGAAAGTCAAGGAGCATCAATCCAAAATTTTAGATGAGAGAATTTTGAGGATAATATTAACTGTCCTTGTCTGTTACTCTTAGACATCAAGCTGTTACCAGAACAGGAAAGAGAATAAAGTAAGATCTTAAAAATTGTTTGCTGAACGTGAAGTTGTGCTGAAAATGAAGGGTTAATTTCTTTTGTTTTATTCCCCTGATGTGAATTCAACATTGAATTAATCTGCTGGTAATTGGTAAATTTGCCTTGTCCAAACCAGCAAAACAGTTATTTTTCAGATTTTTTCTTTTTTTTTTTTTTTTGCAATTACGGCAAATGTATAAACAAATTTCATTTCAACTTCTTATGTCCCCATAGAGCAAGATGTCTTAGCTATAGTAAAGATGCCAAAGGGGAATTGTTTACCTCTAAAGATTAATTTGGAACTAGTTTTTAGAAGACTCATCTAGACTACAAAGATAATGGCAAAGTTTACATCCTTTTTGTTAATTTAAGTTGAAGTTTCAACTCAAATTAATTAAAGATGACTTCACTGACTAGTGACCAGGGATATTTTCGATTGAATCCCTGTGGTTTTGTTATTTTAGGAGAATAGCAAAGGATTTTTCTAAACCTTTGGTATATATGATAACACCTTTGCTTGTGAGTACTTGTAGCTACTGTTGCATTTGATAGACTTCTATTTGTTATGTATACAAAAGAGAGAGATTTTTCGTGACCTTGTGAAAGCCAGTTGGATGCTTTTACCTCTTAGACATGGCACACAACTCTCCGTGTTTACTGGTATCCCCAATTACTGTGGCACTGAGTGACTCAAAGTTTATCTGCTCCTTTATATGGGATGCAAAAACAAGGAACTAGAACCTTTGATGCCAGAACAAGGAACTAGAACATGGCTGCCAGAACAGGGGATTACAGAACAGGGAACTAGAACATGGATGCCAGAACAGGGAACTACTGTAAGACATGGGATGTTAACAGGGAACTAGAACATGGGATGCCAGAGCAGGGAACTTAATAAATCTACAAGTAGATTTCTCTTTATTTTGTTATTTCCTTTTTGTCTGTTAGGAAAACAAAGGAGATCTGGTGAAGCTTGCAGAACGTCTTTCCTCCTTGTCACTTGATGACTCTTCAACTAATACTGCTCACCAAAAACTGGCTGCCCTGGTCAAGACTTGAAACATCATGAAGTTTTCCTTGTGTGCAACTGAGAGATACAAACACGGTCTCTTCACTCCTGAAGAAATTTCCCTATTGCAGAACATGCCTAAAGGTACATTATAGTTATTTTACAAGCAATAGCGAGCTTTCAGCTGTGTTATGCAGCCAAACCAGCTTCAAAGAAAGTGTTTAACTGTTCAACTTTCTCAGGATTGGTTTGTAGAACAGTGTGACTCTTATAACAGGAGAATATTTTTTTCTAGCGAAATGTAATTATCACTAATTTAACATAATTCTTTAAGCAAAATGACTTTGTTAAAAACTTTTTGTTACCAGACCACCTCATTTGACTCTTCCCAATTCTTCCGCTCATGCTACACATAGAACTGATGATTACATTTGCCATGAATTTTTAGTTCCTTTGACAAGTAGAACTGAAATTTAATTTGTTACGTTGAGCAAATAATGAATTTTGGCAATAATCCTATAGTGTCATATTGACAAGGTAAGAAATTAGAATTATTGTTTTCTAGAGTGGACTGTTTGCACTTTGGAAACCTTCACACATCCAGTAAGCAAGGACAGAGAACTGCTGATCTGCAGGGTAAGGGCTGACTGTGATCCTGCTGTGGTTAAGATTAACACAACATCTGGAGAAGCACAGAACAAGGATTGCACTGTATGTCGATGTGTTTGTAACAACTTGGTTATATTGCGGTTACTCTGTTGTTGTATTTAGGGAGAGTGGACCTCTCACCTCTATGTTGGAGGAGGTAGTAGCTTACAGTCAGTTGAGATTCTGTAGTGCAGGTGTAAGCTTTGTCCAAGGTCACCATGAGGGGTTTTTGGGTAAAACACTGAATTCTCACAATACCTCTTTATTCTAGAAGATCACTAGAAATACGTCTGAGCAAACTGTCTGGATATCTGAGAAAACACTGGGGATAACCTGAGCTTACTAGTAGATAATTTCTCATTTAACCACTAGAAAGTCTGTAAGTAATGATAAAAGCACAAGAACAGGGTTGGCGAAGTAAATTAACCTAATTAACTATTGACTGAAACAACTTATTTTGTAAAGGGAGACAAAGTTGTTGTGGGTCTTTCAAAGCTGTTCCAGTCTGGATTATTGGAGGAATTTACAGACATAATGAATGACAGCATCAAAAGCATGAATATTAACAACACAACCGAGTGGTGGACACTAAGGACAAGGCTTGACAGGAGAATGAAGGTGATCAACATTTCAACTCTCACGAGCCATGAATGTGTATCCTCTCCTATGACATAACTGAAAGTCTAAATTGTAATAATTATGGTCATTTCTTTAGAACCTTTTGGAGAAACTTGAAGGTTCTTTGCTTGGAAAATGGAGAGGAGTTCCTCTTGGTCAGCCTATTGATGAAGAGTATTGTGAATCAATAGCATCCTTTGCCAGAGAGTTGGAAGAGAAAGTTTCAATCCTGTGTGGATGTTGTCCTGATAATCATTTGCTTGAAGTATGTTGTGCATGAATCAATCAGAGTTTCCCGAGTTATAAGGATGGCAGATTGTATGAAAAATGTTTTGTCCATCAATCTTTGTTATGATTTGTGTGCCATCTTTGGTGCTTGACCCAAAGATGACAATTGAAGTAGCAAAACCTTGCATAGTAACCGAATGGAAACTATGGAAATTATGTGATAATGTTTTTCCTTCACGGTCAGGTATAAACTAACCTGTAGTTTTCCCGAACTGCAACCCATAAGCAGAGTAACAGCTCGACAATCCAACCTTTGAATGTCATCAACCTGCAGAAATTCACGCCCAGTGCCATGACCAAAATATCTAGAAAGAATATTGATGCGATGATTAAAGCAACAACAACAATAAAACTTTCTACTGTAGATACCCTTATCTGAAAATGTTTATCGCATCTAGAACTAAGTATGGGATCATGTTTACTGCAGGTGCTCTCCACTGATATATCAGTTGAGAGTCGGTCAACACTTGGGTGACACTTGGTCGATAGTCAGTTGGCACTTGGTTGATGGTTGGTTCACAGCTGGCCGATACTTGGTTGAGACTTGGTTGACAGTTGATGGTCAATATCTTTACCGATACATTGACCGACTGTCAGCCAAATGTCAACCAACATATCGGTCAAATGTTAACTGACTCTCGACAAATAATTATGTCAACCGATGTATTGGTTGAGAGCACCTACAGTAAATATGATCCTTAATAAGTGTAACAGTTGTATTATGGACCCAGTTTAGCAGCTAAGCAACTGCAACTCACGCAAGAGCATCAAATGTCATATAAAAAGGGTCATAGATACTGATTTCACTTCTAAAATAAAAAAAAAACACCATCTCCCCTGTTTCAGTTGTAATTTGCATATAGTTCAGTCAATGTAACATAAATCATTACTGGTAGTAACTGATACAGACATATCAGAATGACAATAACATGGGTCATCCAACCTAATTAGTCACACAAGCAAAATTTCAAGTATGTATAAAAGAAACCCAAAGTACCTTTGTCTCTATCTTAGTCAACTTATTTAACATTTAAGAGTCATGATTCTCAGTATTTCAGCACTGACAGCTCTGCAAATATCCAACCTCTACGACCTTTTCAATTTTCTACTTTGTCAATGGCAGGCTTAGAAATTTTCAGGGTTTCAGAACTAGGGTTTATTTTAGAGGTATGCATATCAGAGGGGTGTGAGGGGAACCTTCTTTTCAAAAACTTTGTAAGAGCCAAATTCTTTATATTCCCCCTGATCTGTTGTATACATTTCTTGGTAGAGAACTTGTAATGTTTAAAGATGGAAGCCGACATTCTCAAATGGAGGAAAATGTCACCAGTACATGACAGTTTTTGTTGGGAAGAAGGAGAGGGGTAAATTGCAGGCTGATGAGAGATAGGAAGCATACCAGAAGCTTGCTGTTCTTGACAGAGGGGGCCCATTTAAAAGGAGATCTACTGGAGTGCTTTTAGTTATTCACATGAACAGGTCATGGACAGTCAAAGCTGATGGGAGACCCTAGAATAGTGCACTGGACTCCGGGTTGAGAGGTCTGGGTTGGAGTACTGGCTGGGTTAGCGTGTCGTGTTTGTGGGCAAAACACTTTACTCTCACAGTGCCTCTCTTCACCCAGAAGGACTAATGGCTTCTGCCGAATTGTCGGGGGGGGGGGGGTGAGTGGTAATACTCCTAGTTGGCTGTGTGGGTTAATAGGCCCCTTACTGGAGCCTTTACAATAACTCACATGAACAGGTCATGGTCAGTTAAAGCACTCCTGAACTCTTCCTGTGTGGGAGCCTTTCCTGTGATACCTTGCCATCCATCTTCGCTGCAAGTGACAACAATTATTCATATACGCTGGATTATACAAGCATTTTGATTGGTTTGTACTTGTGATCTATTAAAAAACAGATGCAAGAGTAATGTCACCATCAACAATATTTTGCTTTCTTATTGTTTAAAACCATTACATGTTGCCAAAATGCCAAAATCAGTGACACACTTGGCTGGGCTTCCTGTGCCACTTTTTATTCTTACTACATTTTGATGTCATCTGTGATCTATTACTAAACAGACACACAGCAACATTGAATCTATTTGTTCAGTTTATAATATATTGGTGTTACCTCTATCAACTTGTATAGCCTAGTTTAATATATAAGAAACACAACATCAGGTCTTTCTTCTGTTTCATTTGCTTCAATCGTTTGCTTGTGTTTTGTACCTTTCAAACCACTTCTGAAACATTTTCTGGGTGTTGGGTAGGTTATTCTCAGGCAACTGTCTTTGACACGATAACTATCAAGAGAAATGCAGAAAAAAATATTAACTGACAATGAATATCAAGGTATTAAAAAGCTAAGAATCTGGCACAAAAGTTGTTGTGGTAGGCAACCACATTTCAAAAGACCTTCATTCAATTCAATCAATTGACAATTTTTCCTGTATGCTTACCTTGGCTAATAGATAATGAAATGACAAACACTTTTTTTGTATCAGATCACAACTTCTTTTCATAAAATTACAAACCATTATTGTGAGGGAGAATTATGCTCCAGAAACCAAATGAGCCAGTTCTTTACACAAGGTCTAACCCAAACCATGGTTTACACAATCAGTGGGCATCACGGTTGTTATAATTAATTAAAATAAATTTCTTTCCACTGTTGACAGCATAGCAGAGATAAAAATCAATATGGTTCTGGGAGAAAACATGACAGTTGTTTGAGAAACAAGTCAGGTCTTCAAACTTTCAAAGACCTCTTAATGAAATGTGTACCTTGGAAAAAAGAAATTGCAGAGATGGGACCCTTGTCACAGGTTGGTCAAACAGGATGGGTATGCTTTCCCATGGAAGATGCTGAATATCCTATGAATCATAAAATACAGATCAATTTGATTTATAGATATGCCAGAAATTGACTCTGGTTTCAAACATTGTAGAAGAGTACGTCCCAATACTGAATGAGTTGATAAGTAAGATCTGCTACCACAATTTAGGCACACATCTTGCAATTACAGCATATCTGTGCGTGCCCATAAATCTACCTTAGTGTCTGAACACTTTGAATATAATGGTGAGCAACCAGTACCCATTACACTAATGTTGCAAATGACCACTTTTTAAACTAATATGGAATGTCAGTCCATTACGGATGCCTTTCCTCCCACCCTTGTGTTTGGCAAAGCTTTGATTCCTTGACAGTTCACCAACATCTATTTACAAAGAACCCACATATTGGTTGTTCAGTTTTCAGGTCTTCAGAGCTAGAGCTAGAATACATTTAATGGCTGATTACTAAACAAATGTAAGACCTAAAAAAGCTGGTTCTTACTTTTCCAAGAGTTAGGATTACAGGATGACGAGGAATGTTCTCTGCAGAGTGACCTCCAGACCTGAGAAGGAATTTTGTTGTCATCAATAATTTCTCGAGAGTACAAGTAATGAAGGTAAGAAAGAAAATTAACCTTTATGTTCCCTCAAACCTGTTTATGCAGCTTTTCTTGTCTGTATCTTCAAATAGCTTGTCAGTGAGGTTCTGAACTTCATCAAGTAGCTGAAACATGCAATGTGAGAGATCATGAAATGAGAGATGATTACTTAAGGGCCAAGGATGAGGAACCTCCCTTTGTCTCTAGTAGCTAAGACTAAACACATTCTCCTGTCAGGCAATTGACGATGATAAACCAATAGAGTGCAATTTTATCAAACACCAAATAATCAAAACAAAAATAATCACAACAGCTTATTGCAATACAGGTTGAGAAGAAAAAAACCAGAGGGTTGCTATGTCTGGGAAACACAAGTGGACCAAATTACAATTTAGTTAATGTAAGTAGTTGCTAAATCTGACTTAAGCCCTTCATTAGAGTGAAGAGTTAGCCCTATGCTTTGACAAAAGCAGTGAAATTCCAACTTACTCTAGACACTTGATTATGAATTCTTTGCAGTAAATGGTTTGAACCCGGGGGTAACATGTGAAGGTGTAGTCTGATCGTCCGGGTGAGTGTATTCCTGAGAAGGACTGTTGTCGGTGGCAGTGACTGACGTTTCGACAACCTGTGCGGAAGTCATCATCAGAGTCAAGTGAGTGATTGTTGTCAGTAGAATGTTCTTATTCCAGTTACACGAACTGGAATAAGAACATTCTACTGACAACAATCACTCACTTGACTCTGATGATGACTTCCGCACAGGTTGTCGAAACGTCAGTCACTGCCACCGACAACAGTCCTTCTCAGGACTACACTCACCCGGACGATCAGACTACACCTTCATATGAATTCTTTGATTGCAACAAAATTTTCTTGTTCTTACTTTTTCAAAAGAAGGTAAGGTAGCATCCATGGCAGTAATTTCAGTCAGTGCTTCAGCAGTTTCTTTTCTTGACAAGCAAAATGACGAATCTATGAGGACCTACAACAAACAAAGGACACTTAATAATAAAAATATTAATAATGACAATAGGATTTAGCTGGGGGCATTCCATGAGGTGGTTCTTCTTGTCCACTGGTTTAAAGTGAAATGTTGAAATGTTGGTTTTTGTGGAGGGAGGAAAACCAAGGAACCTGTATAAAAACCCTTGGAGCAAGGACATACCCACCCACATACCACATATGACACCAGGTCTGGGAATTGAACCTGTGGAACAGCAGGGAGGTGAGTGCTCTTGCCACTCAACCATCCCTAGTTTCCATTCGGTTACTATGCAAGGTTTTGCTACTTCAATTGTCATCTTTGGGTCAAGCACCAAAGATGGCACACAAATCATAACAAAGATTGATGGACAAAACATTTTTCATACAATCTGCCATCCTTATAACTCGGGAAACTCTGATTGATTCATGCACAACATACTTCAAGCAAATGATTATCAGGACAACATCCACACAGGATTGAAACTTTCTCTTCCAACTCTCTGGCAAAGGATGCTATTGATTCACATTACTCTTCATCAATAGGCTGACCAAGAGGAACTCCTCTCCATCTTCCAAGCCAAGAACCTTCAAGTTTCTCCAAAACGTTCTAAAGAAATGACCATAATTATTACAATTTAGACTTTCAGTTATGTCATAGGAGAGGATACACATTCATGGCTCGTGAGAGTTGAAATGTTGATCACCTTCATTCTCCTGTCAAGCCTTGTCCTTAGTGTCCACCACTCGGTTGTGTTGTTAATATTCATGCTTTTGATGCTGTCATTCATTATGTCTGTAAATTCCTCCAATAATCCAGACTGGAACAGCTTTGAAAGACCCACAACAACTTTGTCTCCCTTTACAAAATAAGTTGTTTCAGTCAATAGTTAATTAGGTTAATTTACTTCGCCAACCCTGTTCTTGTGCTTTTATCATTACTTACAGACTTTCTAGTGGTTAAATAAGAAATTATCTACTAGTACGCTCAGGTTATCCCCAGTGTTTTCTCAGATATCCAGACAGTTTGCTCAGACGTATTTCTAGTGATCTTCTAGAATAAAGAGGTATTGTGAGAATTCAGTGTTTTACCCAAAAACCCCTCATGGTGACCTTGGACAAAGCTTACACCTGCACTACAGAATCTCAACTGACTGTAAGCTACTACCTCCTCCAACATAGAGGTGAGAGGTCCACTCTCCCTAAATACAACAACAGAGTAACCGCAATATAACCAAGTTGTTACAAACACATCGACATACAGTGCAATCCTTGTTCTGTGCTTCTCCAGATGTTGTGTTAATCTTAACCACAGCAGGATCACAGTCAGCCCTTACCCTGCAGATCAGCAGTTCTCTGTCCTTGCTTACTGGATGTGTGAAGGTTTCCAAAGTGCAAACAGTCCACTCTAGAAAACAATAATTCTAATTTCTTACCTTGTCAATATGACACTATAGGATTATTGCCAAAATTCATTATTTGCTCAACGTAACAAATTAAATTTCAGTTCTACTTGTCAAAGGAACTAAAAATTCATGGCAAATGTAATCATCAGTTCTATGTGTAGCATGAGCGGAAGAATTGGGAAGAGTCAAATGAGGTGGTCTGGTAACAAAAAGTTTTTAACAAAGTCATTTTGCTTAAAGAATTATGTTAAATTAGTGATAATTACATTTCGCTAGAAAAAAATATTCTCCTGTTATAAGAGTCACACTGTTCTACAAACCAATCCTGAGAAAGTTGAACAGTTAAACACTTTCTTTGAAGCTGGTTTGGCTGCATAACACAGCTGAAAGCTCGCTATTGCTTGTAAAATAACTATAATGTACCTTTAGGCATGTTCTGCAATAGGGAAATTTCTTCAGGAGTGAAGAGACCGTGTTTGTATCTCTCAGTTGCACACAAGGAAAACTTCATGATGTTTCAAGTCTTGACCAGAACAGCCAGTTTTTGGTGAGCAGTATTAGTTGAAGAGTCATCAAGTGACAAGGAGGAAAGACGTTCTGCAAGCTTCACCAGATCTCCTTTGTTTTCCTAACAGACAAAAAGGAAATAACAAAATAAAGAGAAATCTACTTGTAGATTTATTAAGTTCCCTGCTCTGGCATCCCATGTTCTAGTTCCCTGTTAACATCCCATGTCTTACAGTAGTTCCCTGTTCTGGCATCCATGTTCTAGTTCCCTGTTCTGTAATCCCCTGTTCTGGCAGCCATGTTCTAGTTCCTTGTTCTGGCATCAAAGGTTCTAGTTCCTTGTTTTTGCATCCCATATAAAGGAGCAGATAAACTTTGAGTCACTCAGTGCCACAGTAATTGGGGATACCAGTAAACACGGAGAGTTGTGTGCCATGTCTAAGAGGTAAAAGCATCCAACTGGCTTTCACAAGGTCACGAAAAATCTCTCTCTTTTGTATACATAACAAATAGAAGTCTATCAAATGCAACAGTAGCTACAAGTACTCACAAGCAAAGGTGTTATCATATATACCAAAGGTTTAGAAAAATCCTTTGCTATTCTCCTAAAATAACAAAACCACAGGGATTCAATCGAAAATATCCCTGGTCACTAGTCAGTGAAGTCATCTTTAATTAATGTGAGTTGAAACTTCAACTTAAATTAACAAAAAGGATGTAAACTTTGCCATTATCTTTGTAGTCTAGATGAGTCTTCTAAAAACTAGTTCCAAATTAATCTTTAGAGGTAAACAATTCCCCTTTGGCATCTTTACTATAGCTAAGACATCTTGCTCTATGGGGACATAAGAAGTTGAAATGAAATTTGTTTATACATTTGCCGTAATTGCAAAAAACAAAAAAAAAGAAAAAATCTGAAAAATAACTGTTTTGCTGGTTTGGACAAGGCAAATTTACCAATTACCAGCAGATTAATTCAATGTTGAATTCACATCAGGGGAATAAAACAAAAGAAATTAACCCTTCATTTTCAGCACAACTTCATGTTCAGCAAACAATTTTTAAGATCTTACTTTATTCTCTTTCCTGTTCTGGTAACAGCTTGATGTCTAAGAGTAACAGACAAGGACAGTTAATATTATCCTCAAAATTCTCTCATCTAAAATTTTGGATTGATGCTCCTTGACTTTCTGATCTAGTGTGGGTCCAAAAGTTTAACAGAGCTTTTACTAAACATTAATAAATCACCTGTATGGTAGGCAAAATTGCCTTGCTAGTGCAACACCATCCACAAACTGCCTCAAAGCTTCCCTCACAGCTCCCTGATGAGCATACAGCTGACCAACTTGTAACAGGGATGAGAGCAAGTCATTTAGGATTGACTAACTAGAAAGGTTTTGGCCAGAACTTTCTGATGTGGCTAGCAAATCTGCACAAACAAAAGGAATAGATGCCAAAATATGTGATTAAAAGTTTAATAATAAAACAGAAGAAAACTCTCCCATGTTTCAGGCCAGTTTGATTGCACTTTTCTCTATATTTTAATCAGGATAATAACACATCCAATTACAAGCACAACTCTATCTCAAAGCCTGAATTAGGATTGCAAGGTATTGCCAACCACATGATTTAGGTATATATTATCAGGGGCTTCATTAATGTTTTCTGCAGGAGGGAAACTGGTTTTCACAGGCGGGCAAAACTCTTTGAACTGAACTTCTTTATAAGATAAACTTTCCTCCAGACCGTCAAATCAGGTGGGCAAAACCGTCCTCACAACCAGTCAATTTGCCCGGTGCCTGGCCCTTAATGAAACCCCTGTATTATCCCAGTCATCAGAACACATTGTCCCTAGTAGAAGCTCATAGAAATCAGGGGCACTACTTTGCAAGCAGGGCTCTGCAGAATTGTGTCAAGAATAAAAGGAAACAAAAATTCCTCAATCACCTTACCCAACAAATTTTCCTTATGCTTGTGTATCTGTTTGCCAGTACAAAACGCATCTAAACCAAAGATTTCTTCAGCCATTTGTGTTAGTTTATGAAGTGCATCCATAGCCCATTCCAGGAGTCAGTGAACCAAGTAGAGGATCTCAACAATGATAATACTAAAAAAAATAACTGTCACCTGGGAATTACTCATAAACTCATGAATTGATTCACTGATCAAAAATTATCTGGTTGAACAGACTGTTTTGTTGGTACTAAGTCTGCCTAAATTTTCACAGGTCACTTGGCGACGGTTTATGAAAACAATGAAATAAAAAATCAATATTGGGGAGCTGGGATTGGGCGGTGGTGAGGTCACTCGCCTCCCATTAGTTCAATTCTTGGACCTGGTGTCACATGTGGGTTGAGTTTGTTGTTAGTTTTCTTCCTTACTCCAAGGATCTTTCTAAAGGTCTCCAAAAACAAACACTCCAAATTCCAATTAGACCTAGTATCAGTGGACAAGAAGAGCCATCTTATGGAATATCCACTGCTAAATTCCCATTTCCATTATGAAAAAGTTACTGAATAACTGTGGAGAAGAGTAGATCTAAGTTTTGGAAAGAGGAATTTCCAAAGAAGAAGAGTGAACTTACCAACTGTTATCTTAAATTTGTGGATTGTGGGTGGGAGCATTGCATATTCGCAGCAAATTGATTTCCATCTGGCTTTCAACAGGTGGGACTTGTAACTCTTGTGTGTGAAGACTTCACTCTGCAGTGCTTCCTTCAGGGAGACCTCCCCTTCCGCATACTCAACATTAATCAATGAAAACCACGACTGACACACACATCACAAACTGAACAATCCCGTGTTTACACGTACTGACTATTATAGACCTGTTTAATTGGTATTTCCTCCTATACCGTATATTGTATAATATACATGAAAAAATTTCTCAGCTCTGATTGGTTAAGATGAGCGCAGTTTTCAGTTAATTCAGTGCAGAAGAGAGTTAATTCAGTACAGAAGAGGGTTAATTCAGTGCAAAGAAAGAAACAAACCAGACATTCTGATTGGTCAGAATAATTGGTCAATGTCAATGTCAAGGTCAATGTCACTTGCAGGATTTCAATAAATTATTTTTGCATGTGATGCATGCGCTTTTCTTCCGCGTAGTTATGAGAAGCTACCTCGTATTTTTTCATGTATATTATTAATACATAATCACATGATTTTCTCGTGCAATTTGGAATAAATAATCACTTGTAAATGTTTTCAAAGATCACAAATTGCACTCACCCTATGGGCTCATGAAATTTTGTTAGTCTTTGAAAAAATTTACTCGTGCTTATTTATTCCAAATTGCACTCAAAATCATGTGATTACTATACAAATTGGATTTCCCTGCTGCTCTCAGAGGCTAGCTGGCCCACAGTTTCCTTGCCTAAAGCTATTCCAAGTTCTTCAGCACAAAGAAAAATCACCAACATGGAGCTAGAGTACCACGTATACATGTATGCCTGCATGATGAATGCTTGTTTAACCCTTTGACTCCCATGTCAGAGACCAAGACAGGAATTCTCCTTACAACATCAGTACAATGCCAAGCAGACAAGTGAGGAGAATAAAGAAAAAAATCAATTGTAGAGGATTATTTAGTTAATCCAATACCAAATTTTCCAAACTTACATCACGAGAAGTGTTTGGCAGACAGTAAGTAGAGTTAGTTAAAGCAGTGATAGGGTTAATAATGATTTTGATTTTTCATACCTTTCCTGTGACTAGCAAATAGTGACTCTTGGCCAACAAGAACTGAACCCATGAAGTACTGCAGGGCTCAAATCTATCAACCAGGTTACTTGTATGAGACAGAATAATTGAAGCATGTGACAAGTCCAGAATGTCACACAATGAGTGAACAGCATCACTTAGGGCACACAATCCATTATCCAGCATATCTTTGGTACCAACTGATTGGGATATACTGGCAGCCATGCAAAGAGCACTAGCTTTTTTTAAGGGCTGCAAGAAAACAATTCATTCATTGAATGAATAAAGGGGGTAAGATTCTGGTGGGAAACTGTTGTAAATTAAAATAGTAAATAGTCTTTATTTCACTGATAAAATACATATCAAGTGTTACATATAAAGTGTAATGGGCTAAAATGTGTATTAATTACTTACAGCCAAGTTATGCTTAAAACCAAGTCTATTAATAAAAGAATTTTTAAAACGCTCAGTATTACAAAGCGGATATAAATTATTGGCTTAACTTGCCTAAGCCTAAGGGTAGCAGAGTTAATCCTGGGAAGGGAGTGGTGCAATGGAAGATGTTCCCACACGCTTAATTTTTTGAAGATACCCATATGTTGTGCTGCATCAGATGGGGCAGATGGGGGGGGGGGGGGGGGTTGGAATTATAAGTACATATAATTTGGTTTCATCAGCTGAGTTGATAATGTACATGCCAATCGGATGCTGAAAACAATTTCTGAAGCTGATGTTTCAAGTATTAACCCTTCACCATTTGCTCTGATAAAGGGCTTAACCTTGGAATATCAGCTTTAGAAATTCTTTGCTGCGGCCAATTAATATTTATTAACCCAGTTGATACAACCAAATTATCTTGTAATAACCTCCAACAATGCAGAACCTACATTATTCATTACACCACTGATAACAAAGGCAAGGATCCTCACTGTATAAAATTTACCAGTCGAGATAAAAAAGACCTGACTGGAGAAAATCATTCTTTTCTGTTGAGTGATAGCCTTTTCCTTCAAATACTTAAATCTCTTAAAACTGCTGTCATTTCTTGTACCGAAACATTTTTTTTAACATTTCTATTGCCATGGTCATGTTGTGACAGGACTGCATGAACAGTTAATTGCCTGTGGGAAATCCAAATCGTCACCAATGAAAGTACGTAGCAGGTTTCACCTGTTTTAAAAGGCCAAACATTTCAGCAGTGATAAGCAAGTAATGATATGTCTCTTCAGGATTAATAAGATGGTCCAGGTCAACCTAGAACATTAAAAAAAAAATTCAGTGAGAATAACATTCATGCAAGATTAAATGTATTGTATACAGTGGGAGATGCAGTAACCCAATGGTTAGTATGCTGCACTGCGGGTCAAGAGGTCTGGGTTTGAGAACTGGCTGGGTCATTTTGCTGTGTCCACTTGGGCAAAACACAGCTTTCTTTTCTATCACGTGCCTCTCTGTAACCAGGAGTACAGATAAAAAGCCTGCCAAGTGATAAAATGCTGGGGGAAGGGCATAACCTTGCAATGGACTAGCATCCCATCTTGGGGGAGTAGTAATACGCCTAGTTGCTTAGCCCTTTAACTCCCAGAAATGATTTAAACATGTATCTTCTCCCTTTAAAGCCCATACATGATTCAACAGGTAATGAGAATACTTGAGCTTATCATGTAGAAGTTGTTCTCTTGATCTAACACCAAATTCTTATAACTTATTTACAAGGAAATGTGTAGCAGCTAGAGGGGAGAATTAGTGATTAGGTCTTGGGATTGAAAGGGTGAATTCAATGGAAACCAGGATAACCTCGGGCTGGGTGGGCACTCTGTTTGAGTGCAGACTTAGCACAGCATTTAAATTTTAGTAATCCATAAATCTTTAATGGCACATCTTTCAAATTGTTTAAGTACCTATTGTAAAACGTCTGAAAGTATCAAAAGCTGATACCTATTTAGTTCTCACAACAAATTCCCCATGAAAGAAAACTGTTCTTGGAATTTTACAGTTTCACTTGTTTTCAAATAAAGAATTCTCACTGCCAGTGAAAAAATATTAATGTTTTGGAAATTAAAGTAAAAAAATATATTACATAGCCCTAAAATGCTTTTTCCAGGAAACATTTACCTTTCCACTGGTGTCTTGTTGCAGTGATTTGGTCCTTAGTGACGTCCACATTTCCAAAGCTGCACAAAGTGATTCCATAAATGGTTGCTCCAGGCAGATATCTTCTATCTGAAAAGTTACACCAACATTTCATTTGACAGTCTGATATTTTGAGGGAATGAGGTGCTTTTGGGGATGCACCGGAGGTGCAATGTCAGGGCCCCTTTCCCTTCTGCACAGTCCTCCATGTACACGTACAGGTACAGTATGTTGTTGTTGTAGAAAAACTGACTACAAAATTCATGTCTAAATGTAAAACAGGCACATGACATTTCATCAAAGACAACAATTTGTTCCTGAAAATGTGTTGAACAAGGAAAAATATAAAATCTGTATAAGTAATGTTCACTCTAGACTTCAAATTAACTGAAATCAACTTCTTGCCCCAGTGCGTCTCTTTGTTGGAGGCACACTCAGTGGCCTAACAGATAGCCTGCAGCCAGCACGACCTCAAGAAATCCAAATTTGAGACCTGGGTGGGTCATCAAATTGTCAGATCAGATCTTAATAAAAAAGTTTCCAGTACTTTCCTCTTCTCCTTCATAACTGTCAGAAAGCTCTGGCCTTGCTGAAGTTGCTCTCTCATTTACTGCATCTTTGTGCTCAAGCAAAGCCTGCCATAAATATGCAGCACCAAGTCTATCCAGCAAACGTGAATGCATGTTTTTCTCCTCATCCTGACTATCTGTTGAGTCCAATAACTGCTCTAGAGTCTCCCCAGCTTCTTGACAGTACTGCGGTGCAGATCTAAAGAAACTCAGCTACTATTAGTGTCGAGCCCTGCAGTGTCTGCTCATCGCAGGTCTAGGTTTCTTTTGATGCAGATTTGATGTACTTGAAAGGGATCAATTTTTTTTGTCCCTGCCCATCAAGGTGTCTGCTGAGTAAAGATTCATTTTAATAAAAGTAACTGACAGTTTTAATGACCAACTTTGTCCTTTCAATAAGAAGATGATAAAAATTCTTCACAATTAATAGGAGACTTGGTCAATCCATGGTTACCATGCTGAACTCCAATTTAAGAGGACTGTTTTGGAGTCCTAACCAAGGCCACTGTGTTTTGTTCTCAGGCAACCCACTCTAGTTTCATACTGACCCTTTCCAACCATGAGTATGGATCGGTAATAGCAACTTAAATGCTGTGGATTTACAAGCAAGGGCTCGAAATTAATGGTAACCCATTAACCAATGGTTAGTAATTTTCAACGTTTGGTTACTAAAAATTTGTCCAACTAACCCGACATGGTGAGTAAAATTTTCTAACATATTTAAACATCAGTAGACCTCAGGGCAAAGAGCACGTAGGCCCGACTCTCAGAGGAATACTTAGAATACTCAAGTTGTTAAGTCAACTTTAACTCTTTTTAGAGAATGCTGTAGATGTACTGTTCTTGACTAATCATGGTAAACAAGAGGGAAATAAAATAGGTGGATAATTGTCTACGTTTTTGAGGTCACTATGCAATTTCAGCTACTCTTTAATTTGTCCTAGTTGTTATTATCAAAATGTTCAATATTTGAGATATCGTAACTTGTGAGCTTGGATACCAAACTTTATTATTTGGTTAGTAAAAAAGATGTCTACTAACCCGAAGGGTTAGTGATCCAAAAATTAAATTGGAGCCCTGCCTGCCATTGACTAACATCCTGTCCAACAGCACTAGGCCTTTCAGGCTGGTAGCTAAGAAGTTAGGCTACTGGCTGAAATTTCAAGTGAGGTGGCTCAAAGGCGGTGAACAATTGTAAGTATACAATGAAATGTATGAAGTTCATATATTTTGAACTGCGGTATTAGATACGCATGATGCACAATCCTCGCAGTAGATAGCGCTATTGCTTAAATACACTGTAGCGCTATTGCTTAAATAGCGCTATCTACTACGAGGATCGTGCATCATACGTATCTCATACCGCAGTTCAAAATATATGAACTACAGCAATTTGCCCTACTGCTGTGTCATAGCTGAAAAAGTTTGGAACAATTCAATGAAACATTTTGGCAGGTACAGTTGTACTTCACTTATGAAAGGGGAAACCATAAGAAGAAGTCAGAATGTAAAAGAAAGTATTTTGTTACCTTTTGGTCTTGTAACAAGCAAGCTCTTCCTGCAAAACAAAACAGAGCTGGCTTCCTTCTACATCTTTTGCATCTTCTTGCTCTGCAAATGCACTGCATAGGGTTCTGAGAAGAAAAAAGAACCAAGAAATTTCTTCAAACAGTTTCCAATTTACTCAATCTTACTTTAATTATGTAATTCTTCAACACCATAATGATTATATCATTTTGTGTTTTTTTATCACTATGCCTTATCTCTCCAGAGTCAACCTTAAAAATATTAGAATTCCCCCCATTTTTTTCTTCCCTCTTTAAATTAATTTTATCTGATCCTTTTGAAGCCTTGAACGAGCCAAAAACTAGGATTTTGGTGTATTGAGGTGAGGAATCTGCCACATTTCAACGGTTATGTTATGATAGTTCACTTGCTGCAATGCATAAAAAACTCACTCCTCCCTTTTCTGATGCATCGCAACTTGTGAATAGAAATCGTTTGAGGGCACTTCCCATGGAATAATCTTTATATTTGCTGCATGTATGTATGTTCTGTTTGATTATGAAAACAACATGCATGTATTTGATCAAGTTTAAACAAATTAAAACCAATTTTCTGGAGTTCTTGTAACCTTTTTTTTACACATTATGATCTGACATCTGCTTAAAACTCATAAGCTTTAAGTTAATCGACATCAAAATACTAATATTTATTTTGAACTCTATTACAAACCTGCATCTCTCAGACTGTTTTTCTCCCTCCTGTAGATCCTTCACCAGCTCATGTTTCACTGAGACCCATTGTCTGACTTGCTGTTTTAGGGTGTGGGCATCAGAGGCTGTTTTCAGTGCTACCAGGACCACAATTGAAGCAGTCTTTAGTGCATCCCTGATTCTTCCGGCTCTTCTTTGACAGTCAACTAGCAAGGCATACTTTGTGAGTAGCTTCACCTGAAAAGTATTTTTCAAACATTGCCAAATAAACATTTTCAAAACTCACCATGTCATTGTTAGCCAAAATTAGATTTGTGATCAGCAACTTATTCTACATTCACCCTTTAACTCCCATGAGTGACCAAGACAGAATTTCTCCTTACTGTATCAACACTATATCAAACAGACAAGTAATGAGAATAAAGACAAATACCAATTGATAAAGGGATTATAAGTTAAGCTAATACCAAATTCTCCAAACTTAGATCATAGAAATTGTGAAGCAGACACTAAGGAGAATTATGAATGAAATCTTGGGAGTGAAAGAGTAATAAGTTTTCCCCTCTTACCCACCCTTGTTCCTATTTGGTTCATCGCAAACCTGTTTCATGTTTGTAGCCATAGCAAATTGACCTCATGAGCTAGAAGGCCTATCTTGTCACAGCTTATTTCAGTTTCAGAATCATGAACTGGTTAGGAGTGTTGGTGATTCCCCCTAGAAAGAATACCAGTTCATGAAAAGGTTACTCCCCTCTAGCGCTCCACACTAATGGTAGCCAACTAGCCACAGACTAGTGGAAATTCAGTTTTGGCTAGTGGTTTCTGATTTCCAACAGCCAGTTTGGCTAGTAAACAAACTAAAATTGCCGTAACATCTAAGATGTCACTGGCCACTTGGCTAGTAAGTTGAAAAGTTCAGCACAAAACTTTTTGTCAAAGTTTCCCTTAAAGTCTTCCAAAACCCCTTTATACTCCTGTGCTGGGTTGTTCTTTACTTCTACATGTGTTTAGCTACCAGTAATTAAGAAATTTGTCGAATTCTGGCAGTTGTTGACTGTATGAAAGGACCTTGTTCTAGCTTAGAACACCTGCTTCCCATAAGACAGTCTTGAAACAATACTTGAATGTAACATTTTCAGCGAGGAAAACTCTCATGTATAGGGTCAAACCATAGTTCAACTGAACTATTAATTATTTCAATAAACTTTAAATTATAGTACCTTCATCAATTGAACAGACTTTACCTCTTCAGCTTGGACAATGATTTTCTCTTCTGTTTCAGCTCCAAAGCTACAGATTTTTAACTCATCACAGGCAAGAGCCAGCAATGGCACTCCGTCAGTAAAACAGTCGCTTTGATAGGACACACAGCCTACATTGTAAACAGTACTACCCAGCCATCACAGCTCATTAAGAGATAAAGGAATATCAGGGTCTTCAAGAGCATCGTGAATAACCTTGCTTGCTTGCTGTGCAACTGTAACACATTCTCTCAGAATGTGAATTCTGTGAAGAAAACAAAACTGTGAATCAAAAACTGCACTTTGAATGACAACATACAGTTGTACTTCACCCATCACCTCTCACAAACTGACTAGTAACAAACAGTAGAATACTTTCCTTCCACAAGATAAGGAGTTCTATTTGACAATGGAGACCATCCATTTATTCGAAGAGAGAGTGAAGAGAGCCCCTTCTCCATTTTTCCACCATCATAGTTTTTCCAGGACTTGACCACTTGAATGAACTTGAGCAAGTCATTAGCATGACAAAAAGCCTGGTCAATCTGACCCTTAGATATGAGCTGAACAATAATCAAATAAATTGTCTTGCCAAGTTGGTCAGTGAAGGAATAAACTTGAGATATTTACCATTCTGAATAGATAATGTGTCGCTGAGCAACATACTCACTAAACAAAAATCCATAGAATTGTATATTAGTCAGTAATCATTTTAATTTTCACATTACTTCTAATGAAGGATAAGTATGAACTCTTACAAACAAAATTAACATTTTTCAACCATTTTAAGGAAGTTGTTCATTAGTATTTTACTACTACTAAAGTCAGTATTGTCGGTTCACCAAAATGATCTGGGGTGTTCTAAGAAGGTATACAGGTGTATTGTTTCCCACTATCACACAACTAGAAACTATATTTCGTGTAGGAGACAAAAGTCATTTTGAGATTGATTATCAAAGATAAGAAATAAAAAAAATTCTGAGGTTTCTTCAAGTCTCTTTTTTATATTCAGATGGAGAGGAAGGGACAAAAAAAGTCATAAACATTCAGGGTTCTCCTTAAGTACTGGCCACCATTTTAGAACATGAAAAAAACTACCTTGATTTTGAGTTGTGAAAAAACAACAAATTTCCTGAACAAACAACTTCCTTGAAGGCCATTTTCGCATAAACATCCACAAAAATATTTAAGGTTAAATTACATTTTCATGCTGGTTGAGCACCCATTCAATCTCTACCTAGCTCATGTTTACCTAGCCAACCAACTATCATATCACTTTGCATATACTTCCAAACAAATGCATGAGATAGAATTTTAGAGCCCATACATTTTAAATAGATTAAGTACAAACCAACTCAATTGGGGGTAACTGGGTATTTATTGCCTAAGACCATATGCGATGCTCCCCATGACAGGGAGGTAAATAGAAGAAAAGAAAGAAAAAAAATTTTTTGCAGATTTTTACAGAGAGGAAAACAGGAAGACCTGGAGAAAATACTCCTGGAGTGAGGACAAGAACCAAAAACTGAGTCAACCCACATCTCATGCCAAGTCCAGGAATTGAACCTGCATCACAACATGGAAGGGGGGGGGTGAGTCCTCTCACCCCTGTGCCATCCCCTCTCCCAGAAACAATACTTTGTGGGCAGCATGCCCCAAGATCCCAGAATGCATGCAACTAACCATATACTGGCTAATAGCCAATCCTTTTTGAAAACTCTGTACACTTATTTTGCAGCTCTCACTTACCTAAATTTGAGGAGTTTGTGATTTCATCAAGGTGCTTCCCTTTTGCTTTGACTTTTTTCAAAGTCTCAATAGCCCATCTCAGAAACTTGGTTGAAAACAATGTGTATTTTGACACAGATTCTTCTGCAACTTTGCAACCCAACTTGCTGCCATTTTTGGCATTCAAGGGTGATCGTAGCGGAGAAAGATAGTCTAAAAGAAAATTAGAGAATTGCTTCATAAACATAATCATGCCATCTTTCAAAATGTTGTTTCATGTACTCACAAAAATATTAAACAGATTTCGCCTTTTTTAACCCTTTGACTTGGGGGTGACTAGCATCTCATTTCTCCTTACAATGTCACCCCCAAAACACACATAATTTGAGAACATGAGAATAACGGAATTGATCACCAACGGAAATGATCACCGATGAAAGAAGCTCTTAATTGTTGAATTAATTCTACTTATTGTCAGTATCTTTGGAAATGTGTAAAGTTCAGTATGCAAAACAAGTGTATTACATGGGTAAAACATTCTCCCGTCGATGAAGGCAAACGAATACCCTTTCCATCGATCGTGCGCAATTATTTTTCAGAAGAATGGTATTCCACATTTACTAAAATTCAATCGATGGAAAGTCAACATCGTTTCCCTGTAGCTTGATGATAATCATAAAACTGCACAAAACTTTAAAAGCTATCATAAGCTTGCTTTAAGGAAACATAATTGCAAAACTATATTTGCGAAGACGGACCTTGGTGTCTTCAAACAAATCGTTTGTTTCACCATTCAGAAGCGCCTTCAGAATTCTTTCCCCCTCCATGTATCCAAGAGGTCCGTTCCATCACAGGTTTTTCATCGTAATGGCTCTTGAAGAAGGTCCTCACGGAAACTTTAGTCGTGAGTTCCCGCTAGTATTGGTGAAACACCACTAATCAAATCAAAAATGGCGCCTTCTTTTTCACCGGTTAGGAGTCCATGTATGACCCCGTAAAATGTCCTGAGCTCGGTATATATTTTCAATGTATTCCAATGTATTCCAATGTATTCCAATGTATTCCCATACATGGACTACTAACCCAAAACTGGCTGTTTGGAATCAAAATTATCTTCGTTTGTCAGTCAACTCTTCCACACATCCGGTGAGAAAGAGTAACATACATTCACTTCCATAGCGTAGTAGATGTAAAAAAAAAAAAAAAAACTGTCCGAAAAGTATGCAACAGGCGGACTTATCTGGGCGGTAAAACTTTCACCGGCTGCCGTAGGGTTATCATTTGTGTGATATCATTAATTTTTTTGTTTACAGCACCTTTATTGACCAATATCACTGTATGATTTTGGTGGTTCTTCTTTGTAGAATGTCGATACCATTGTTCCCCTGTTTATGCGTAACAGTGGGAAAGAGCAAAATGTTCAGTTCCTATTGAAACTAAAACTGTGTGTGTACATGTATAACGCAAGTGAACACTTTATTGATTTATGAAGAACTCGCTGCAACAAATATTTGAGAAGGTGACCTCTTGCGCTCAATCCATCAATCAATAATCTTTATTTATACACGATAAGTATTAAAAACGACACTTCGCTTGTGGGGTCGTGTCTAAATAATTAAGTAAGATAACTAATGAATTAGAGAATAAATAGGATATACCCAGCTAAAATCATATCGCTACTTACTACTTGCAAGTCGAAAACGATAAAAGCTTAAGCTTTTATGCACATCAAACTTTTATGAGAACAAAGTGAGGTGCATTTTGATTGTATTTGTGCTTACACACTGGAGTCTAGAGGAAAGCCACAGGTATCAGATTAACCTTGGTAGTGGATAGAACGAGGACGTGTCTGTCAGGGTAAGATCGTTTCTAACTAAAAAATTACCATATGAATCTTCTCTTCTTGCTTTAATGGAACAAAGGGCTGTTGTAAGAAAATTCTCCCTGATTCAACTCTGCTATTAGTATGGAACAAGATCACTCAACAAATGGACAATCAAGTAGCAATTAAGCTTATTTGTCCATGCCATGGAAAAAAAAAACCTGAATTTATGTAATGTAACTGTAGAGTTCACTAAAACAACCTTGAAACAGGAATCAGAAATTAATTATTCAACAAACTTCTTCAGCAGCAGATCTGTAAAAAAGTTTTTATCACTGACACACAATTTATCTTCTTAATTCATTTAGGAAGGTTTTGAAGGAGATATTTGTGGGGGAGCTACAGCCAGATGAAACAGTAGATGCCATGAGAGAAGCTAGATTGTTATCCAATGTAGGTTTACAAATTTAGCTCGTATTAATCGACAGATATGCAAGAGAGCATAATGTACAACAAGCAACATATACCCTGAACTTAAAAAACTTAAATTTGTCAAATGAACATCCAGTATTTTTTTACTTTAACTGAAATAACTGAGACTTTCTGAGGTTGCCTAGAAATGATGAATTGTACACTGCTCATAGGGGAAAGTTGGTATGTGGGAGATTCAACATGGTGAATACATTTGGTCACTATATTGGACGGGTGGAAGATCTCGGACAAGTGATAAAGTGAGAGGCAAGGTGGGGGGGGTTTCTGGTTTTTCTTCTCCTCTTTCCTCCCTTTTGGTTTGTCACTCCTCCCAGATCAATTCCACCCATCCATTATGGCAACCAAATATATTTGCCCCCTTGAATCTTGCATGCACACACCAACTACGGCCTGCAAGCAGGCTAGATGAATTGTGGACATAGAAATAGTAAAAAAAAAATTTGATGTAACTTGTGATATTCCCTACAAGTATTGTAGCATAGCTGTTTGGGAGAGTGCTCTCAATTCCCACTGTCTTTGTAACAACAAGTGCCAGATTGAATTTTTCACCTTTTTTTAGCTAAATCATCCTAACATTGACAAGTTCTTGGATAGTTTCATGGATGGAGAGTTCTTCTGCATTGTTACAGAATATTGTGAGGTGAGTTTGAATGTTTATGTCAAATATATCTGTCTTGATTTAAAGTCTGTTTTTAATTTGGTGATACACATGTGATGTTACTTAGCATATCATGATATGGTGACTGCTAGATCATCTTCTTTGTTCTTTTGTTCTCTCACCGCCTCAATTTAATTCATAACTCAATATTTACACATTGAAAAGCACACAGCAACTGACATTTGTCATGTACATGTAGCAGCAAACTACTAGATAAATATAGAAAGTATTCAGATAGATAAAATGGAAAGGTGTTCTGATAATTTGTGCTTTTAAAATTGTTGCATGAATTTTGAATGTTATCTCATCCCCTAAAAATTGTCCCATGTCTCATCAAATTGTATGTAAATCATTTTCTGTCAATTCATTTTTACTATTGTAATTATAACCCAAAATTCCAGTTTGAGTAATGAAACCAAACTTTGGGTTTACATCTCTTTACCTTAGTTAAGGAAAAATGCATCTGCGGGCATGATCTATAAACTAAGGTAAACCTCTTGGTCTTTGCAAGAGGTTTGCCAGCAGATTTTTTTGTTTTTGTTTTGTTTTGTTATGGTACATGAATTGTTTCACAGAAATTCATGTGTCTATGTAAAATGTCTTCATGTGGAAACTGATAATTCCTTGAAATTTTCTACTTACTAGCTAATAAGTTCCTCCAGCCTTCTCTTTTGAAACTACTGCATGTTCACCATGCATACTTGGGGATTATATACACAATCTAAACTGTGCATTTTTTTCTACCTAGGGAGGTGATCTTGATGATAAAATTAAGGCTTGGGAGAAAGCTGGGAAGACATTTGACGAGTCATTAATTTTGGCATGGTTTATTCAACTGGTTCTAGCTGTCAAGTTTATGCATGAAAAGTAAGTTGGTATGAAGTTAATCCCTCCCCATTTAACTTCAAACTGCTGGAGAAATTTTTGAAAACATACTACACTCTTTGATGCTTTATTTTTCTGATAACAGTTCACATTTCTGTACTATGAATCTAATTGACATTTTGCTTCATGCAGGCGAATTCTACACAGAGATTTAAAGACAAGGTACAACATATCGCACCTTTGTGTGTTTGATATGCACTTTCATTATTTTACTATGCATGTTATGTATTGCCTCTTTTTATTTTAACCATGTCATCTCTAAAACCCAAACTATATTGCATTGTATTGAGCAGTCTATGATCTATAATTTTTTAAAATACTTTTTTTTTGTTTAGTATATTGTAATGTCATACTGCTCACAAAGAAGTGACAGATTCTATAGGATGGATCGTTTATTAAAAAGAAACACCTCGCAGTCCGAAGACTGAATTACGTGTATAATGTACAATACAAGAAACAAAATTCATAGTTAAAATAGTTTAAGAATCTTAATAATAAAAATATACAAATCTAATAAAAAAGCTTAACTTTGGATGATCTTGTGTTAAAAAATATACATACTTAAACATATATATTTACATCCTTAGGCTATGGCTAACAATAAAAGATTTTTTCAGATGATCAGTCTTGCACACTGGCATGTTAAACTTCCTATTGTTGCGCAGCTGCCTGTGGTGCTCAGCTTTAGGTGGGAGCAGACCTGCGAACTTGTGATTAATGTCAAGAACAATGTCATTAAAAAGATCAAACGATAGAGATGCTCTCCTGTCGTAAAGAGAGGAGATGCCTGCCTCTTTGAGCACGCTGTTGTAGCTTGCATAAGGAAAGATAATGTGCAAGGCGCACTTCTGAATACGTTCCAGGTCTTCAGATAAATAGAACGGAAGGCTGAAGTGAAATACTTGACATGCGTATTCTAAAACCGATCTTATGGTACTACAGTAAAATAAAACAAGATCACTCGCACAGATACCAGCATGTTTGAGTTGACTCAGGAGGTACAATCTTTTGGCAGCCTTTGAGGTTACATTAAAGATGTGATCGTTCCATTTGAAATCATCTCTTATGGTAACACCGAGCACTTTAGCCGAGTTAACAGACTCGAAAGCAAAGCCATCAAGTTCAACTGGAGAATGAATTGGAGGAGATCTCTTAAAGCATGACTGCAGTTCCTTACATTTAGATGGATTCAGCTGCAGGCGGTTCTCCTGAGACCAGGTGCTAATAAAGTCAACAGCTTACTGAAGTGCGTTTTTTTTGGATGGTAGTACTATTTCCGGAACAGTAGTGTCGTCGGCGAATTTCCACATAGCAAACGACCCAACAGGTAACTTAAGATTGTTTATCAGCACCAAGAATAACCAAGGGCCAAGACGAGTCCCCTGGGGAACACCCGCAGGAACACTAAGCCAATCAGAGTAAACTCCGTTGAGCTTAACTCTTTGCTTTCTGTCCCTCAAGAAATCAATAATCCAGTTGATGGCGGTTGGCTTAATTCTGAGAGTATGAAGTTTACCAACCAAGATGTTATGGTCCACTAAGTCGAAAGCTTTGCGAAAGTCCAGTAGAGCGGTTCTTACAGACGCCCTGGTGCCGTCGGTGGCGCGCAGCCAATGATGAAACATCAAGATAAGCGCGAACGTAGTGGAAGAGCCTGCGATGAAACCAAATTGACCTGGATCAATATGAGATAGCACCACGGGCTTCAGAGCTTTCTCGATAACAAAGCTCTCGGCGATCTTTGACATGGTTTATGTAAGTGAGATTGGCCGTAGATCTTTGTTAAAGTCCGAGACAATTGGCGCTTTGGGTAACGGTGGAACATTGGCCAGTTTCCATACATGAGGTATACTGACTTCAGAGAAAGAGGCATTCAAGATGTCAGCAATGGGCACTGCCAAGATATCAGCATATTCCTTAAGGACCCAGTTTGGAATGTCATCTGTGCCACTCGCCCGAGAAGTGCTGACCTCGCGAAGCTTCCGCGTGACAGATTGCTTGGTAACTACAATCGGATTATCATCATCTGCTGACACCTGTGCGCCAACTGCCAATGGCGAGTAGTCTTTCATTACGCTAACAAACGCCTGGTTAATTTTTTCAGCTAAAACTGCATCTTTATATACAAGATCTTTGTGGAGCTTGGATTTCAGATCGCGCTCAGTAGATTTAGTGGACCCACAAAGCTGTTTCACTTCTTTCCGCCAATTACGAGGCCTGGAAGCATGCAGGCCATCAACCTTGTTCTCGTAATAGACCCTCTGACAGCGCTTGCGCTCTCGATTCACTTTGTTTCTTAAGATCTTAAATAGGTACTGGTTCCCGGATGCGAATGCCTTCTGACGACGGGCAATTAGATGTTTGAGATGTACAGACAACCAAGGCCGGTCAGTTTCATACACCTTTGTAGAACGCCCGGGCATGATCGTCTTCAGCCCAAGGTTAATAGTGTCAGTGAGAGTTCTAAGCTTAAGTTCACATGACAGATCAGGTGAGAGAAGATCAGACCAAGGCACTTGAAGAAAAAATCTGCCCACACTGGCTCTTTTACTGGTATAGAAAAAACTGAGGAGCCAAATTTTATGCAGCCAAACGGCGCAATACAATGCTCTAGATACTATGCTATAGATACTTGCATTTCATAGTACTACAATCTTTTTCATTTTCAGGAACATTTTCCTTAAGAATAACTTTATAAAATTAGGTAGGTGTAACTAGAGTTTGTGTCAAGAATATTTTTTTACTGACAACACAAGATGCTACGCACAAGAGCCCAGCCAGTGGCAGAGTGCATACGGATTGTTGAATCATTCGTTCTGTCTTTGATGCTCATGTTGTAGACTTATGGCAGCCTACTTTTAGATTATTCTAACAGTGAAGTGTAAGCTGAATGATGCAGAAAAGTTTACTCACTCAGGTAATTTAAATCTTGTAAATTAAGTGTGTAGAAGTGTTTAGGTCTTCTCGCACGAATTGTTCATGTTATTGTCACTTTTAAGACTCAGACACCCATTTCTCTGCAGTTGGGTATTCTGTAGCATATTTCCTTTCCATTTTTGGCTCCACAAAGGTATGTTTTGATCAAGTTTGGAATAAAAAAAACCATCACCCTTCAAGGGACAGGATGCCATTTTGAATCTGTCCAAGTAGTTCGGCATACTCTTGCCTTTGTACCACCCCCCAAATATACATACACCGTGACTTTGAACAGGTAAACTTACTGGAGAGGGGAAGAAAAAGTGTTTAATCCAGGTTTAATTCATTAATTAATGTATAACAAAGTGAGTGAGTGTGTGATTTGTAATTGAAATTTGCCTCCAAACCCTAAACCCATAGCATGACTTATGTCATACCATGAGGTTAAAATGATGAACCGTAAATTTATCTGTTTACCAGCTGTTTTGCAGAGGAAACATCTGGACAGGTATCACACTCATGTTAGATGTGGATTCTCAAAAATCTGAGGTAAGTGGTGGTGTTCCCACTAAAAGAGATCTGTAGATTACGTTCGATTAAAATGATGAATAATTATACGAATTAAAGTTATTTCAAAATGCTTTTGCTCTAGAGCAGCCCACAACAAAGTCTATATGATTGTATATCTAACATATCAAATAACCTTACTACTCAATATGTTCATGAATTTATTATAGCAACTTAATGAAGATCTGAGAACAAACAAACTTCAACTTGATGGCAAAGGAGCTTTAATAGCATAGCACTGGAGGTTTGTACTCTGATAGTTGTAGGTTAACGACATTTAACCCTTTGCACCCCAAAATTAATTTTGGTATTCTCTGCATTCTTCTGTACTTTATTTACAGTATTGACAATCAGGACCTTCTTAATTTGGTGATTATTTCCTTTATTCTTATGCCTTCTATATCTTATTTAAATTAGAAACCAGTTACTCTATCTAAGGGGTTAAAGAGTTAAAACATAATATTTTATTGCTTTGTAAATAAAATCTTAAAACGTTGATTATGTACACAAACTGTGGTTGAGAATGAAATTCCAGTTAAGAGAAAAGATGCAGCAGCATGGGATTAGTAGAGTGTTACTTGTTACCAGTTATATCATCCCTTTAATTTTGAGTTTTATCTTCAGAAAGTAAGGAATAATTAACAACATAAGTTGTGTTGATTCCTCTCTTTGAGCAGAGTACTTCTTCTGGAGAATTGCTGCCATCAGCTCATGAACTGTCACCAATGGAAGAGTTCTTTGTCATGCCTCAGTTGGAGAAACTGTAAGTTACTAGTTTGTTTGTTAAGGTCCCTGTTTTTCCTTCATTTAAATTTAATGCATGAAGTTTGATTCTAATGTGATCACTATTTTGAATTCATGATTTGCAGACCACCATTGTCCCTCGTGTCGGTTTGGATGTTCTCCAGGCAGACTTTGGGCAGATGCTGGATCCTAAGGCTGTGGAGCAGAAGGTAAATGGTTTCAAAAAAGGGTTTAATTCCTTTGGTTTAGTTCACTGTGAATCAGAGCTCAATTGTTTATTCTGTTTTCTGTGTTTACTTTATACAGACAGTAAACATCACAAATCATACAAAGGGAAAAATCACGTGCATGTGGATGAAAGGTGAAAACTTGTACTTTTTAGGTCATTAACAATTGTTGTTTGCCCATCTCTAGTTTGAGACCTATGATTTAAATTGCAAATAAATGTTACATTGTGATTTCTTCTTGTGTTATGTTTTGCTCCTTTTTGTCTGATAGACACAACAAGGAATATTTTGTGTTTCCCCAGATGAAGCAGACATCCTCCCTCTAAAGACTGCATCATTCCGAGTGACATTTAGACCAGTAAGTTATTTGATACTGTCAGTAAACACTGTCTATGCTTCTTTCATTCACTTGGACTTGGTTCATTTTTGCCTTTACTGTCTGATTCTGTTTACAGTTCAATTTGTAATTCTAATTTTTTTTTTAATAGAATGCTGCTAATCAGGTTTTTAGTGCTGACCTGGAGTGTTATACATTTTATAAGGTGAGGGATTTATTTCCTGTGCTGGTGTACCTGTTAAGAAGCCTAAATTTTTTCCAAGCTCATAACAACCATTTATTTATTTGTCATGAATTCAAGGTTTCTGATTCAAATTGTTGATTTTGAGATAGCAAACTGCAGTTCTAGTTCAGTACCCATATAACTGATTTTCATTTGATAAATAGAATTTACTCCTTGTTTCCTTTGTACTTGCTTCAAACACTTCACACGTCAGCAATGGAAGTTATCACTCAGAATGAAGAAATGCATGTCCTTGCTATTACTTTTTATTGCAATTTTCCAGGGGATTATTCCCTTAAATACACACCCCCCTCCTTCCTCTTCTGTCGAGAAGGGGACACCCATGGTGTCACAATCAGAGGCTAGGAATTGTGGTAAAAAATCTTATTCTTTGTCAGGCAATTAACTTGAGAGTTCTGATAGTGTCATTAAGATGTTTTTTGACGTTTAATTCTCTGCCTATCAGGTGAAGTATGCCCTTGATATTGAGTCACACCAATAGTTATTATAATATTATTAGTATTTTGGAACAGAGTATGAGAGATTATCGACTGGTTGAAATGTCCTCCCTGGTGTCTTTCGCTCAGTGCTACAGGTTTGTGCTGAAATCAACTTTAATAAGTAATTTGAACTGAACTCTGTTTATGGTTAGATTCAACGATACAGGGCTTTAGTTCTGTTTTTGTTTCCATATTCTGTTATTAGCTTAAGTGTTTTGATGTTACATCTAGAATTTTCATTGATGAAACATCAATGAATCCAAGTTCCTTGTTTCACCGAAAAAAATTGATTGGATTTTATTTTTAGGACTCACATTTGCAATGCGGACTGAATCATTTTATCCCCAGAAGTCAATGGGATGTACAACAGCTGGTAAGTGATAATTTAGCCATTCACACCAAAGCTAAAACACACGTTAAAGCTGTTTTTTCAAGCATGGTTTGATGTTTTCCCCATTGAAGATTCTCAAACTGATTATTCAGGTCAACCTAATTTTAAGAAAACATTTTGCTCGTGTAAATGGGACAAATGCTTCACTACACTACCCTTGTTAGAATAATGCTGTTCCTAAACTAATGGATAGAAACAGTTTTAGTCCACCATAATGTATTACTAGGTGGTGCCAGTATGATTGTATTCTGTTAGTTGCCAAAGCATATGATTAGTAACTTGTTCCTTTTTTGGAATGTTTAGGTCTTTCCAGCCACTACTGTGGATGGCATGTCCTACAGAACACTGCTGTTGACCAGCAATGGGCAGAATCCGATCCATTTTGCATTTGATGACAATCTGTTAAGGTAGTTACAAAACAAATTGTAAGATTTTATCTTTATTTTTCTACCTTGGGTCTGGAACAAGTATGGTTGAAACTAGAGGAGAAATAAGTTATAGCAGTCTGTAAGAAACCAATGGAAGTGGGAACCTTAGCAAAAATTAAATTAAAATAATAATAACTTCTTACCAATCAAGCATAAGGGCTGTACTGGGAAAGATTCACCTGAGGTTGTGACAGTACAGCCGAGCCCAGCAAAGTGTGTACAAAAATAACAGCGGGCCAATAATTCTTGGTGTGGCTTTATAGCAAGTGAGGTTAGTCAGTAGTTTGGTAATTGTGAAGAAGAGCTCCCCAAAAAAGCTGTCGGCCGACAGTCGGCCGACAGACGACCATCTGTCGGCCGACTGTCGGCCGACAGGTTTTTTGGGGAGCTCTTCTTCACAATTACCATTTAGGGGGTTGGACTGAACCACCCAAACCACCCCTGGGTCCGCCTCAGAATCTAGATGCAACAGTTTTCTAATTTTTATCACTGAGAGTTTGGTGGAAGAACAAAATTGATCTTGGTTTTAAAACCTTCCTTTGCAGAAATGATCATGTTCTTAAATTAAAATAGTGTACAATATGTATCTACAGCTATCTTACTTTGCATCTGCTGTATCTTCACAGACAGTTTGTAACTTTTGGAAAAAGGTCACAAACTCTCCAAGACCCTGTAAAAAACAAATTGTTGAAAACCACAGATGAAGGAAGTTATTAAACATTAGCCATGAGTATGGGACAGAAAAGTCTACACCAACTGGGCTGCAAAGAACTCTTTGGCTTAGTAAAGATTCTCTCTTGTGGTAAAATGACCTGACACCTACTAACAGCTGAAATATATTTATAAAAATTCTATTTGGTACACTAAAGGGAATAATAAATTTTGATATACTGATATATACCTTAGTTAATGGGAGAAGTGGGTTGTCATCAATTGGTGCATAACTCTTTCCACCCAATCTATTGAGAAGCAAGGCAGGATCAGCCACAGATAGGAGGTATACATTGTCACAGCAACTTCTTGGAATGAGGAAATTGGTTTAGAAAGTATCTAAGAACTCCAGGAATATGGATTGAAAGATTACAGCTTTTGCTTTGTTACCTGTCCTCAATGATGACATAAACTGATGATGATGAATGCAATGATATACATGCATGCAAGAATATCAACATCATGATTTAAATGCTTGAAAAATAACTGGGCTGCCACCTCTTGTTTCACCCTCCAGACTCTTTCAACACGCCAGAATTGCTTCTCAAACACCAAGGGATAATTTTCCAAATGAATTGAAAATTTTGACCCTTACAATTGCAACACTCTTAGTCTAATAGTGATTGATTCCACTCTTTGAAAACACTTTGCTAATGTATAGCCCACACCCTCTTTAACTTCTGTGTCTATTTAAAAGTGGCTTAGCCAGAAATATTTTATGCATGTGTGGTCTTCACAGCAATTATTTTGATAACTGTCATTTGCTGATAGCAGTTCATAATTGCAGAATTTTCATGATAATATTCACTGTAAAAAAAATTGCAGGGGTTTCATCTAAGTTTTTAGCAAGGGAGCAACTGGTTTTCATAGGCAGGCAAAACTCTTTGGACTTAACTTCTTTAAGAGATAAACTTTCTTCTATATGGTCAAATCAGGTGGGCAAAAACTTCCTTAAAACCAGTCAATTTGCTCAGTGCCCAGTCCTTAGTGAAACACCTGAAATTGAGTGGTACCTGAAACATAGGCATGTTTTTTTCCCCTGCAACTTTCCTCAATACTGTAAATTGTTTATGAGCCAAGTCCGTGCGAGGGATATGGATGGCCTGAGACAAAGCTAGTTCATCCCTCGAATTCACTAGAAGCCTGAGGTAACTCAATAAACTTTCAGCAATTGATCCTGTTTTCAAAACAACATGTACAAGATTAACAAATCAACAGATCACTTGCTAAGTCAAGACCACGCCTAACTTACCCTGCGAGCAGAGCCTTTTTAACCTGTCCTCGAATCGATTAAAAAGAAGAAAAGAAGCAGAAAAGAAGAAAAGTAGAAAAGGCTCTGCTCACAGGGTATGCCTAGCTTCACACTAGTTCATATTTTTTTTTCATTTATTTATTATTATTTCGATTTATTTTGATTTATTACAGATTCCAACAATTAAGAGGCTCTTCTTCTGTAACAATACTAATCTAATCTAAGTATATATACATATATATGTAGTAACTAATTAAAAGTATAATAACAATAATAAAATTAATCAATGTAACTTATCGTGAGATATTAAAATATACAATACACATTATGTGGATTAAAGACCAATATTTAGCAAACAAATGTTTCTTAGCACTATGGCAAAAAACATTATGTTCTAAAACGTTTCTTGTTGCTAGCTAGAGCTAGCATACATTTAATGGCTGATTACTAAACAAATGTAAGACCTAAAAAGGCTGGCTCTTACTTTTCCAAGAGTTAGGATTACAGGATGACGAGGAATGTTTTCTGCAGAGTGACCTCCAGACCTGAGAAGGAATTTTGTTGTCATCAATAATTTTTCGAGAGTACAAGTAATGAAGGTAAGAAAAAAAATTAACCTGTATGTTCCCTCGAACCTGTTTATGCAGCTTTTCTTGTCTGTATCTTCAAATAGCTTGTCAGTGAGGTTCTGAACTTCATCAAGTAGCTGAAACATGCAATGTGAGAGATCATGAAATGAGAGATGATTACTTAAGGACCAAGGATGAGGAACCTCCCTTTGTCTCTAGTAGCTAAGACTAAACACATTCTCCTGTCAGGCAATTGATGATGATAAACCAATAGAGTGCAATTTTATCAAACACCAAATAATCAAAACAGCTTATTGCAATACAGGTTGAGAAGAAAAAAACCAGAGGGTCAAATGATGTGGTCTTGTAACAAAAAGTTTTTAACAAAGTCATTTTGCTTAAAGAATTAGGTTAAATTAGTGACAATTACATTTTGCTAGAAAAAATATTCTCCTGTTATAAGAGTCACATTGTTCTACAAACCAATCCTGAGAAAGTTGAACAGTTAAGTTACACTTTCTTTGAAGCTGGTTTGGCTGCATAACACAGCTGAAAGCTCGCTATTGCTTGTAAAATAACTATAATGTACCTTTAGGCATGTTCTGCAATAGGGAAATTCCTTCAGGAGTGAAGAGACCTTGTTTGTATCTCTCAGTTGCACACAAGGAAAACTTCATGATGTTTCAAGTCTTGACCAGGGCAGCCAGTTTTTGGTGAGCAGTATTAGTTGAAGAGTCATCGAGTGACAAGGAGGAAAGACGTTCTGCAAGCTTCACCAGATCTCCTTTGTTTTCCTAACAGACAAAAAGGAAATAACAAAATAAAGAGAAATCTACTTGTAGATTTATCAAGTTCCCTGCTCTGGCATCCTATGTTCTAGTTCCCTGTTATGACATCTCATGTCTTACAGTAGTTCCCTGTTCTGGCTTCCATGTTCTAGTTCCCTGTTCTGTAATCCCCTGTTCTGGCAGCCATGTTCTAGTTCCTTGTTCTGGCATCAAAGGTTCTAGTTCCTTTTGTTTTTGCATCCCATATAAAGGAGCAGATAAACTTTGAGTCACTTAGTGCCACAGTAATTGGGGATACCAGTAAACATGGACAGTTGTGTGCCATGTCTAAGAGGTAAAAGCATCCAACTGGTTTTCACAAGGTCACGAAAAATCTCTCTCTTTTGTATACATAACAAATAGAAGTCTATCAAATGCAACAGTAGCTACAAGTACTTACAAGGAAAGGTGTTATCATATATACCAAAGGTTTAGAAAAATCCTTTGCTATTCTTCTAAAATAACAAAACCACAGGGATTCAATTGAAACTATCCCTGGTCACTAGTCAGTGAGGTCATCTTTAATTAATTTGAGTTGAAACTTCAACTTAAATTAACAAAAAGGATGTAAACTTTGCCATTATCTTTGTAGTCTAGATGAGTGTTCTACAAACTAGTTCCAAATTAATCTTTAGAGGTAAACAATTCCCCTTTGGCATCTTTACTATAGCTAAGATATCTTGCTCTATGGGGACATAAGAAGTTGAAATGAAATTTGTCGTATACATTTGCCGTAATTGCAAAAAAAAAAAAAAGCAAAAAATTTGAAAAATAACTGTTTTGCTGGTTTGGACAAGGCAAATTTACCAATTACCAGTAGATTAATTCAATGTTGAATTCACATCAGGGGAATAAAACAAAAGAAATTAACCCTTCATTTTCAGCACAACTTCATGTTCAACAAACAATTTTAAGATCTTACTTTATTCCCTTTCCTGTTCTGGTAACAGCTTGATTGTCTAAGAGTAACAGACAAGGACAGTTAATGTTATCCTCAAAATTCTCTCATCTAAAATTTTGGATTGATGCTCCTTGACTTTTTGATCTAGTGTGGGTCCAAAAGTTTAACAGAGCTTTTACTAAACATTAATAAATCACCTGTATGGTAGGCAAAATTGCCTTGCTAGTGCAACACCATCCACAAACTGCCTCAAAGCTTCCCTCACAGCTCCCTGATGAGCATACAGCTGACCAACTTGTAACAGGGATGAGAGCAAGTCATTTAGGATTGACAAACTAGAAAGGTTTTGGCCAGAACTTTCTGATGTGGCTAGCAAATCTGCACAAACAAAAGGAATAGATGCCAAAATATGTGATTAAAAGTTTAATAATAAAACAGAAGAAAACTCTCCCATGTTTCAGGCCAGTTTGATTGCACTTTTCTCTATATTTTAATCAGGATAATAACACATCCAATTACAAGCACAACTCTATCTCAAAGCCTGAATTAGGATTGCAAGGTATTGCCAACCACATGATTTAGGTATATATTATCAGGGGCTTCATTAATGTTTTCTGCAGGAGGGAAACTGGTTTTCACAGGCGGGCAAAACTCTTTGAACTGAACTTCTTCACAAGATAAACTTTCCTCCAGACCGTCAAATCAGGTGGGCAAAACCGTCCTCACAACTGGTCAATTTGCCCGGTGCCTGGCCCTTAATGAAACCCCTGTATTATCCCAGTCATCAGAACACATTGTCCCTAGTAGAAGCTCATAGAAATCAGGGGCACTACTTTGCAAGCAGGGCTCTGCAGAATTGTGTCAAGAATAAAAGGAAACAAAAATTCCTCAATCACCTTACCCAACAAATTTTCCTTTTGCTTGTGTATCTGTTTGCCAGTACAAAACGCATCTAAACCAAAGATTTCTTCAGCCATTTGTGTAAGTTTATGAAGTACATCCATAGCCCATTCCAGGAGTCAGTGAACCGAGTAGAGGATCTTAACGATGATAATACTAAAAAAAATAACTGTCACCTGGGAATTACTCATAAACTCATGAATTGATTCACTGATCAAAAATTATCTGGTTGAACAGACTGTTTTGTTGGTACTAAGTCGGCCTAAATTTTCACAGGTCACTTGGCGACGGTTTATGAAAACAATGAAATAAAAAATCAATATTGGGGAGCTGGGATTGGGCGGTGGTGAGGTCACTCGCCTCCCATTAGTTCAATTCTTGGACCTGGTGTCACATGTGGGTTGAGTTTGTTGTTAGTTTTCTTCCTTGCTCCAAGGATCTTTCTAGGGGTCTCCAAAAACAAACACTCCAAATTCCAATTAGACCTAGTATCAGTGGACAAGAAGAGCCATCTTATGGAATATCCACTGCTAAATTCCCATTTCCATTATGAAAAAGTTACTGAATAACTGTGGAGAAGAGTAGATCTAAGTTTTGGAAAGAGGAATTTCCAAAGAAGAAGAGTGAACTTACCAACTATTATCTTAAATTTGTTGATTGTGGGTGGGAGCATTGCATATTCACAGCAAATTGATTTCCATCTGGCTTTCAACAGGTGGGACTTGTAACTCTTGTGTGTGAAGACTTCACTCTGCAGTGCTTCCTTCAGGGAGACCTCCCCTTCCGAATACTAAACATTAATCAATGAAAACCACGACTGACACACACATCACAAACTAAACAATCCCGTGTTTACACGTACTGCCTATTATAGACCTGTTTAATTGGTATTTCCTCCTATACCATATATTGTATAATAATATACATGAAAAAATTTCTCAGTTCTGATTGGTTAAGATGAATGCAGTTTCAGTTAATTCAGTGCAGAAGAGAGTTAATTCAGTACAGAAGAGGGTTAATTCAGTGCAAAGAAAGAAACAAAACCAGACATTCTGATTGGTCAGAGTAATTGGTCAATGTCAAGGTCAATGTCACTTGCAGGATTTGAATGAATTATTTTTGCACGTGATGCATGCGCTTTTCTTCTGCGTAGTTATGAGAAGGTACCTCGTATTTTTTCATGTATATTATTAATACATAATCACATGATTTTCTCATGCAATTTGGAATAAATAGTCACTTGTAAATGTTTTTATATATACTTTATAATAGTGCTGTGTATGTTCTACTGGTTTTGTCAATTTGTAATTAATATATTAGGGCCATTAACAGACTTCCTGTTAATACTCCAACAACTTTTTAAAGGTCACTTGGGGCCTTATTCCAACCGCTAACCCCCTTTAACTTATTACACTAACATCATACAACTGAATAAGAGTTGTGCTTTAGTTCAATGTTATTTGCGCAATGATATTTAACATACTTCTGTTAATTCTTAAAACAGATTTTGCAAAGGTTGCAAAACTTGGGGACGTAAAGCCTGTAACTAAATCTGAGCTTAGGCAAGCCCTAAGATGTAAAGTAAATTCCCTGAAATTTAATTCATCCAAGCCTGGATATTTCGTAGGTAAGCTATAAGTAAATTTACATGTGGCTAAATAGTACATACCTAGACATAGTAATATGACCCTGTTGCAAGCATGCACCATTGAAATCAAATATAGTGACCCCTTAACTAAGGTATTCCCCCTATGGGAGGTTTAATATTTGGAAACTAAGAGGTATTGGGACTATTAAAAACTTTTGTATTGCAGGTTAGTGTCCACTTGCAGGATTGTCCATTAGTGGAGGTTACTCTACACATGTAGTGAAAATTGTATCCAAATCATCTTTTTATACCCAGATCACAAGTCATCATGTTGGCCTAAGTTATGTGCAAGTATTGAATACCCTAAGTTTTTACAGAAGCAAAATAGGAATGTGGTGAAAGCACTCCTTTCGGTGATGCAGTGTTGCATCATTCAAACAATCTCAATCTTAAAAATCAAACAGCAAAACAATGTTCACAACCGTAATAAATGTATTGGTGTGTAAAATATTGCATGTGTGTTTATAAATTTATGCTCTTTTTATTTCAGAGTACAGGAAAATGTACACCGGCCCCAAAAAGGCAAAGAATGGGCAACGAGAGAATTAAGGCCACTGCAGCTAGTTAACTGCCTAATTAAGAGTTTTTTATTATGTTACTTTTTATTATATCATTTTTAATCACTTTTGCTTTACATAAGGATTGAAAAAATAAAACAGAGCTATTAACTTAAAGACAGTCTCTGTGAGAGTAAAATTTATGTTCGATCTCCATAATAATATTTATCTCAAAAACCATCCTTTCATGTTTGGGCATACATGCCATTGTAAAATGCTACAATTTAAGCAAACAAACTGTCAATTAAAGTCTGTATATAATTTAAACTATGATGTTACCTGTTTTGAAACTAATTTGTACCTAATGTAATTTAATATGGGGTTCTATGAACTGGCAGTACTATTTACCTGGCACTGGCATTTATTAAACAGATTTAAAATAAACACCTATTTTTAAACTATTTCATCCCTGTTTTATGTCTATTTTAAGGCTATTTTCAGCCTACTGCCCAAGGCCTTTCTTATTTACCCCAATTTTATTCCTCGTTTATAACTATTTTAAGACTATTTTCAGCCTATTTTATTTTTAGCTTGTCTTATTCACACTATTTTAATACTGTTTTCTCACCAACTTCCATACACATCTAAGGCTATTTTTAGGCTATTTTAGAGCTATTTTAAAGCTAATTTACAAACATTTTTTTCTGTAGATCATGCATGCATGGACTATATTTTTTAACTGTTTTTTGTTTCAAAATGATAGGTTTAAAATAGCTAAAGAATTGCTTTAAAATAGTCCATAAAATAGGGGGAAAAATACATAAAAGATAGGAATAAAAGAGTATAAAATAGGTTTTAAAATAGACCAGATTTTCGTGAGGGCAGTACCACGAATGATGTCAAATGTGGGAATTCCAAATGCCCAGGATAAACCAAGAACTCCCTCAATATCATAACTCTGGGGAGATAAAGGAGAATGAAAAAAACACTCAAGATGAGAAAGAAACCTTTCCCTCAGTAATATTAGGGTGTACATGAAAATTCAATATACAATTTTTCATGTTCATCAACATTTGACAACATGGTGCAGTTGACTCTTATATGCTGCAAATATCAATCACCAGCAAATTGTAGTCAACTACAGTCTGATGAAGTTAAAGAAGTCAGTTTTTAAACAAAATATGAACTTCAGAGTTTCTCTGTTCATGAAAATGACTAAAGAGACTAGTCCCATCAACTTCAAGGAAAGTAATATGAGAGATTGCACATGTCTTCCTGAGATCAGTTGGAAGTTGCTCATACGTGTCAAATTTTCTACTTGTATGGACCCCCTTGAATGAGCACTTTTGCTTGAAGACATAACTGCAACGGAGTCTCTTAGCGAGTCCTAAGCCGCGTGTCGCTCTATAGATCATAAGATGTGATTGGCCATTATATCACATTACGTCAGAGGACATATCTACAACAAGAAGACATTTACCACTTTTAGCAGGTTCAAAACCATTTATTCCTGAGTGACGAAGAATCTTTCATATCACTGAAAAACTTGCGACCGAGACGTAAGGAAAGGATTAGGTCCCAGCGCTCTTACAACATTCAAGATGGCGGCTGGAGGGCCGATCTCCGATGCTGTGATTGCGGCAATGAGTAAGTTTTCTTGGGAAACATTCCAGTTATCTTTATAATGAAATGTCTATTAAGGCATTTCTGTATCCTTCCTATGTGATCATGTAACATCATATCTCGTGATATAAGTGTGGCTACCCCCGATGGGCACTAGCTGTAAAAAAAAAACTTTCATGGATACGAAAGATTTCCCAGAACTTTTCATGCTTTGTGAGTATCATCAACAAGTATCTCAAGTCTCGTGCATTAAGCGTGACACTCACGCAAAATATACGCCCTGACGCGTACGCTGGAACTATCTTTCTCACATATTTCAGGTTTTTTGGTAAACTGTTGATTTTGAGAAAGCTAATTGTCGGTCATAGTACCAGTAAAATTAATTATCCTTCTAAATTCAATTTACACCTTGTTCGCTTTCTTCTCGCTTTGAACACTTTCCAACAGTGGAAATTGAAACTCAGAATAAAGGAATGCATCACTTAGCTGGTTCTTTCTCAATTTTCTGGAGGAACATGCCCTCATACACCCCCTCCCTCAATTAGGTTTCATATCTCCTTGGGAAATAATTTTTTGGAAGACCTCCTACCCTTACTGAGAATTCCAGTTAAGCTTGATACTGTATATTTCTTTATGTTTAGGCCTTGCATAACCCCCCATTCCCCTGGAAATTTCAATCTCCTCTGTCGGGGAGTATGAAGATTTTCAGAAACTGCACATGGAGTATTATCCGAAGTATATAGTAACCATGAAAAGTAAATGTTGCTACACTTACCAACACAAGCCTCTATGACATCTTTGTCAAGTTCCTTGAAGGTCTTTGACAAAAGCTCTTCTCTGTTGTAAAATCCACACAGCAGTGACCTCACCAACACAGTCCTGGATTTATTTTCAGCATCTTTAATAGCTGCACCCAATTTGTTAGGGCACATCCAGATGCCTGATCCACTGATAAGTTCTGTAAGCTAACAAAAAAATGTTTTCAAAATTACTTTTTTTGTAATGTTTCTAGGAATTTTGAAAAAAAGGTTAAATATATATAGCAAAGTATACATAAATAGCTATATAAAACACGAGGAAGGGGTGTACTAGTTGCAGTTAAAAAATTGGCTGAAAAAAGGACTTAGACTGATTGAACTATGTCAATTCCTGACTCTTGATTCCTGTCTATAGAAAGGTAAGTGCATGTAATTGTAGTAGACACTCTGTTTACTGCATATTTGTGTGTGTATATATATAAATATATATGTAATATATGCAATATTAAACAAAACATCTCATATGCATACTCCATCAGCTGTTCCTTTTTCCTTCGAAATTTTTCTGTGGGAATTGATTCCTGCACACATGCTTTCTTTTGATTTACCTGTAAATTTAATAACTGGTGTTAGACAAGTATTAGCATGATGGATATAAAATTAATGAGACAACAAGTTTATATTGAACAAAACAATGGGTTTTTTAATCTATCAGTCTTAAAATATTCAGATGAGAAACAATGTTCTTGTTATATGAGCTTTTGATTTGACTCTATGATTAAATTGTTCAAAATGCAAACCCATGATCCCCATTATTCGTAAATGGAGATGGCAATTAACTTACAATGTTACTGTTAATTAATAGTGTATTAACACTGCTGCCTAAATGTAGTTGTTACTTACAGAGCTCTTCTTTCAACATATGTACCTCTTCTTTAAGATGGATTATTTCATTATCTTTCTTTTGTTTTTCTTCTTTGCACAAGACATTGACACACTTGAGTGGTGGACGTATGGTTTTTGGCCTTTTCCCTCCAAAGTGGGTGTGCTGTAGTGGGTTTGTCTGATTTGGGGTAGAGGTTACCCTTAATGAGTCATCATCTGACCAATCAGACTCAGACAAGCCATCCACAATATGCTCTTCATTCACTCTTTCGGTACTGCTTTCTGGTGTCGCCACTACAATGGACTCCTCGATATCATTTAGCTTATGACAAAGAAGTGACAGCTCTTGCTTTTTCTCCTCTGCAGTCTTGCGCTTTTTGGCGGGTGTGGTTTTCTTGGCTGGAAAATTGACGTGGAAGGATTAGTTAGGATTTTAGAACATTAAAATTACATTAACTATAGCACACAAATGATAAAGCATAAACACAAACCTTGTTTCTCTGATTTCCTCCTTTCTCTCTTGTGTTTTCCACTTTGTGGGGTGGTCTCAGCTGATGCATGTTCTGTTCTCAAGAGAAAATTGTTGCTTTGATGAGTGCAAAATAAATGTCAGTCATTCTCCACAAAGAAATATATGTTATTGTAATGTGGCTTTCAAGGTTGCAACAGGTTTAAAGTAGCATGTTTAAACTACTGTCTGACATACATGTACACTGATGTAGCCTAATCTCTGGTTTTAGAAATGATCAATTGCTTCTCTGTTGCACAACAGTTTGCAGGCACTTTCCTTGAATAGCTCATAATTACTGTATTTTATCATTTTGACCATATGAGTAATGGCCACGTGAGTAATGCCACATCCCACAATTACAGTAAAAGGTCAAAATTCAATTTTTACCTGCACTTGAATCCTCTAGCTGATCAGTTGTTGAAACATCATAATCAGCAAACAGCTTCCTATTGGCTCTCCTCTTCCTTTTAGAGCATCCAGTGCTCTGCATTTCTGCACTGACTGATTGGTCAGAGGTTATGCTCTTGCAGGTTTTATCTGCTTCACCCTTACTACCTTTTTAAAGATCAGTACAAAAAAAGCCTTCACAATGGGCAGTATATGCTTTGCCAGAACACTACAAACGTGTAAACATGACGTATAAAACGGCAATTTTACGTTTTCCCAAATTGGTAGAAGCTTGAACGCTTTGCATGAATCGTTTTTGAAATTAGCGTGGCATGAGAAGGCCAAGAAGGACATTAAGGGAGCAATGCTGTTAGATATTTATTTAAGAAATGGAAAGTTCAATCTAAAAAAGATGGTTGCCTAGTTGATTGGTATATGGATAATAATTAAGTTAGCTTATTTTTTTAAGACGGCCGGCTCGATGAAACTTTGGTAAAACCTTTCGCTGACCACTCTACCTTGCTTTCAGCAAACGCTGTTTTAAGGGTCTGACCTGGAGAGTAACCGTTTCTATAGCGAGTTTTTGCGATCGTGCGAGATTGCTATATACACTTACCATGAACAGATAAAATTTTTCCCATCCAGAGGTCATTCTTGTACTGCATTGAGTCTTCCGTTCCAATTTGAGCCGATCCTCTAAAAATCAACTTCTTCAATGAAATCGCCTCCACCAGTTCATTTTCGAAAGCCTCCCCTCCTTTACTTTTCCAACCAACTACAACTTGGCTTGCCGACTTTGATGATGACATACTGAGCCGTGCAAAAGAAATCAACATATACGTTCCACTATAACCATCATGCAAACTAAATACACATAATATTTTGGACAACCTTCTGTCAAACGTAAATTGTGACAACTTATTTCGCTCTTTCGTGACGCCTTTTCGCACCTCGTGAGATATCTGACAAATCTTTGATCATAATTAAACTTGATTCATCGCTGTTTATGCTCCAAAGCTAAACCTATCTCAGCTGAGCAATGCACCAGCTTGAAACTGCGGTCGATTCAAACAATTCTCTCATTCGAACTTGACAGCTTGCAGCTTTTTCATCAAACAGATTCTCGAGTACGTACGTGTTATTTTTCTCAACTGCTCGGTAATCAAGAAAATCGATCAACCGCTCTCAACAGAACGTTTACAACGTGCATAAATCCGTGCCATGTGATCATGAGAGAACTTTATCTTAGCACGATAAGTAAAATCAGCATTGCTGGTGGGGTTGTTCTTGATATCAACTATAACGATAAGATCTGCTACAGAATACTTGGTCAGTTTTTGATGAAATCACCACTGGAAGCGAAACATCGTGCGGGCTACAAGCCTTTAAGCCAGCAGACATTATCTAATCGCGGAGTTCCAAAATCTCCAAAGTATCATTGATATCAGGGCCTTAACTACTAACAAACCTCGATCATATCTTTCGCTTTCGTTGTTTATAGTCATCATAAACACTCCTTATACCTAGGAAGAGAACCCAACCATGGACCGATTGCCCCAGTAATAAGTTTTTCATGGACATTAATTGCCTCATGCAATCATGTGTTTTTCTGGCTACGGCCCTGAAAATATTAAGCATTAAAAATCATTGAATCATAGCAATACTTTTAAGGATTAAAATACGCGCTTACCTGATACTTAGTACACTTGGAAGGTTGACGTTGATCAAAATGAAGACAGAAGAATGAGAATATTCAGTTAAGCCGTTGGACTCGAGAACTTGATTACTAAGGCTAATCTTTCTTGTTTGACCGCATGTTACCTGCGTTTTGAGCATGGCGTCAGCATATTGGCATTGTTCTCTTCCCGCCACAAATTTCAAGCTGCTTGAAGCCGGACTCGTCTTCAGTCTTTGTCAGTCACATTCTAGGCTTGGTTACTAAGCTGCTCACGCATTCGCGCTTCACGTACTCTCTCCTTAAGCATGGATGCAGAGCGCCCAAGCTATAAAAAGTGGAGATTTCAAGCCGAGGGCGAGCCTTCGCGTTCAACTATTTGGCGAAGAAAGAAACTTAAACGAAAAATTCAAAGCCACCAAGAAGATGAGTTGTGTTACAACGAGGTATCACCACATCAACGGGATTCTGAAGATCAAGACAAAACGTGTAATCATCATAGCCGCGGCAGTACGTTCTCATCAGAGCTACAAAGCGAAACAGAAATTTTGGAAAGTATGCAGACGATTCAAAGTGACAGTAGTTTTTCGGACCAATATTGTCTTGGTAAGCGTCCTTTTTATTCTTTCAAGTCACAAGCTGGGAAAACTAAACATTTTTCCACAGTTTTTTACGTAATGGCTTAATTGTTGATCTAGCTTGCAAACCCATAGAATCAATGTCAAAGTTTAAGAATAATCATTATATAGGACTCCAACATTCTTGTATACCTAAAGGATGGCCTAGACTATATCTGCCATTCAGTAATTTTATTTACAATTTTCTTTTGATATCAGATGGCAATAATTCCTTAATTTCTGAAAATGCTGCTGATCACAAATTCGATGAATTTGTCAGCTTGATGCAAGATATACCAGCTAATGAAGAATTTCCTGAAGAGAGTAACGCTGTGCAGGAGGAAGTCCCAGATACCTACATATATGCAGAAGAACTAGCTAGTTTAATTGAGGAAATAGAAGTGGAAAAAGTGGCATCAGGTGTCGAAGAAACAAAAGATGAAAGCATAGAACATGAATTGTTGTATCAAGATAGCAGAATAACAGTTGGAGAAAGTTTAGCTCTTACAATGGCATTCATTATGCGACACAAACTGTCCATGGTTGCCACTAATGATCTCATTATCCTCCTTGAGTTGCACTGTCCCAAGGAAAATAATGCAGTAAAAGGATTGAGCCAATTCAAAGACCACATCCAATATCTGAAGCATCCTATGAAAAAGCACTTTTGTTGCCCTAATCCAAAATGTCAAGTCTACATATCTGTTGGTAAACCAAAGGATGGTGAGGTTTGTAGGATATGCAGTGGACTTCTATCAGATAAGTCTTTTTTCATTGAGCTTCCAATAGAAGACCAGCTGCATACAATTTTGTCACGTAAGTTATACAATATTCTTTATATTCTTTTGTACACTTCTGTTGTATGCAGTACTCTAAGAACCCAGGGCTCTCTCAAAACTTTGAACTAGTCAGAGAAAAATTTTTTAAGTAGCCAGGGATAACTTGCTGTCTTGTCAAGTGGAAACCCCGAAATGTATTTATATTTTCCCAGAATAGCCTGTGTGCTCAGGACAAGTAGACAGTGATTTATGCCGGTTGCCAGAACTTCTGGAGATCCCTGAGAACCACTGAAGTGCTCTGACAACTTTTGCTATAATTTCAGCTTATGTTGGTGCTGGGAATCTGTTGAGGTGTCATAAAATTGTTTATCACAAGCAATCAGCTTCAACATGATGTTGATGATTGTTTTGCTATCACTACAATATGTAATACAATCTGTAAGCCAAATATATCACGTACATGTAGGTTTGACATAACTTTACTGTTTTTGTCAAACAGGTCCAGGTCAACTTGAAAAATTAAAGTACAGGTTTAAAAGAGAAACTTCTGATGGCAGTTCAATCCAAGATGTCTATGATGGTAATCTGTACAATATGCATTTAGGACCTGGTGGTTTCTCAGCAAGTGCAAGCAATATTTCACTCCTTGGAAACACTGATGGAGTTGCACTTATTCGATCATCAAGTTATGGAGTATGGCCAGTTTTTCTAGTGATCAATGAACTTCCTCCGCTTCAGAGGTGAAAAATAGATTACTTACATTCATACAGTTTTTGGTATATGTACAAGTCATAAGTCTATGTGGCTGTGGTGCAAATGCAGGCAAAGTTGATGCCCTTTTGTTTACTTTCAATGCATGTCATTATTTTAGTACAATATAAGGTTTAAAACAGATTATTTTTATCACTGTCCTTTTACAATTTTATTGACAGGTTCAGCAGGATGAATCGCATTTTTGCAGGACTTTGGTTTGGTAAAGGAAAACCCCATTTTCCAACATTCTTACAGCCAATTGCTATTTCTCTGAGGACTCTATATAATCCAGGTAATAAACACCCAGCACATGGTAGAGGTAGAGTTGTAGCCTTGAAAAATTATGAAACTCTGAAGTAGTTATTATTTTAGGTAAACAACTTCCATCTTAATTGGGTGACAAGAAAACCATACCAGGAGAATGTGAACTAAATTCTCAGAACCAATGTTAGTGAGATTATATGGGTTTACAATAAATAAATCAAGAAAGTACATTTTAAAATATCATTCTCGAGAATTTACTTTTGATTTCTTTTTCTTTTTCTTTTTTTTTTTCAATAAACTTTTTCTCAAAATACATGTATGAGTTGCCAGACTCAGGGTGCGGCTTATCTGTGAGTGCGGCTTATCCTACATAGTGTACAGTAAACAATAATTTGCTATCGGATAATACTTTCAATTCATCACTTAATTTTTGATTTTTTTTTTTTTTTTTTTCAACCACCAAGCTTGAATTCTGGCCACCCTAGCCTACAAGGTTGTGTGAAACAGAGACAAAATTTAATTCCTACATAGGAATGATAAAGTAAAAGTATATATTGCTTTGCAGGATTGCAGGTGTCAGTGGGGGATGGAGATGTGGTCAATGTTAGAGGTATATTGCTCGATGTGACACTGGATTCCCCTGCAAAGGCCTTGTGGCTGCAGATGAAACAGTTTAATGGGTACAGTGGGTGCTCTAAATGTAAAGAGAAAGGCTGTCAGCATGTCATTGGCATTGGAAAGAAGGGCAGAAACAGACAGTGCCACATGTATCCCTACAATGCTTCCTCAAGCAGTGGTCATGGTGAGGTCAGAAGGCATAATGAGGTCAACGAGCAGGCCATCGAGGTGCTGAGGAGGAGGAAGGAAGGTGCCAAAACAGTAAGTAAACACTTGTTAAATTGTTCCAGAGCATGTAACTAACCTTAAAGTTGATGGGACTAGTCTCTTTAGTCATTTTCATGAACAGAGAAACTCTGAAGTTCATATTTTGTTTAAAAACTGACTTCTTTAAATTCATCAGACTGTAGTTGACTACAATTTGCTGGTGATTGGTATTTGCAGCATATAAGAGTCGACTGCACCATGTTGTCAAATGTTGATGAACATGAAAAATTGTATATTGAATTTTCATGTACACCCTAATATTACAGAGGGAATGGTTTCTTTCTCATCTTGAGTGTTTTTTTCATTCTCCTTTATCTCCCCAGAGTTATGATATTGAGGGAGTTCTTGGTTTATCCTGGGCATTTGGAATTCCTACATTTGACATCATCCGTGGTACTGCCATTGATTACATGCATTGTGTGTGTGAAGGTGTAGTGGAACAGTTGTTAAATAGCTGGTTCTCTCAGGACAACAAGGACAAGCTCTATTTCATTGGGAACAGAGTTGAAGAAGTTGACAAAGAATTTCTTTCTATTAAACCTATAAGTGAGGTAACCAGAACACCAAGAAGTATTATGGATAAGAAGGATTGGAAAGGTTAGTAAAGGGCCTCTGGGTTGTGTGTGTTATATATCAGTTTTCATCTCTACAGTTTGTCTCAATGCTGAACAATGTCATTCACTACACCTTGCACTTGAATATACATGAATGGGGTTTCTTTAGGGGGGAATCCACCTAGGCAACTAAAATTAATTCAATTGTGACTCCTTGCATCAGGTTTGAACTTTCTTAAATGAAGAACTTTCAAGAAATTAAACTCGTGTATTTGAAAGAAATGACACACATTTCCTTAAGGTGTAGAATTGTATGGGGTGCCATTACCGCCAAAATTATATTTTTAAAATTATTCAGCCTTTTTTTTCATTAACCACTTACTTTTACGAATTAACCATACTTGCCACAATATTATTTAGCCCATTTCAAAAATTATTCAGCCTTATTTTCATTAACCACTTACTTTTACAAATTAACCATACTTGTCACAATATTATTCAGCCCCTTTTTGAAAATTATTCAGCCTTTTTTTGATGGGGCCTGTTTTAAATTATATCCCAACATAACTTGCAGGATTATAAATATATCCCAGAGTTCCTTTCATGTCCTTTTCGTTGCAATATGGCCGACAGTAGAGGGATCGCGGATGTTGCACGTTTTCTCTCCCAAGCTGCTACCAATTTCATAAGTCTAGCACCACAATCATCACAAGAGCTTCGAGAAACAAATAATACTTCTAATCGAGCTCAAGCTGAGTTGAAACGAGCGTTTTCTCCGTACCAAAAAGTTCACAACGCGCCATCACCAGTTGTAAGCAACACAACTTCACGTGGAACATCAAGTCAAGCAAAACATTTCACCGTCACAAGGGCTGCAAAACAGAGAAAGAAACCAAAGAACTAACAATCAACATGAGGTAGATCAGAAGTAGTGTTAGTTGCTCGAAACTCTTGTGATGCTAGACTTATTAAATTGGTAGCAGCTTGGGAGAGCGAACGTGCAACATCCGCAATCCCTGTACTTTCTGCCATATTGCAACGAAAAGGGTGTGAAAAGAACTCTGGGATATATTTATAATACCGCAAGTTATGTTGGGATATAGTTAAAAACAAGCCCCATGATAAAAAGGCTGAATAATTTTCAAAATGGGCTGAATAACATTGTGTCAAGCATGGTTAATTCGTAAAAGTAGGTGGTTAATGAAAATAAGGCTGAATAATTTTTGAAATGGACTAAATAATATTGTGACAAGTATGGTTAATTCGTATAAGTAAGTGGTTAATGAAAAAGAGGCTGAATAATTTTAAAAATATAATTTTGGCGGTAATGGCACCCCATAGAATTGTACACTGATTTGATTGAATCTTTGATGCAGTATCTTGTAATCTCTTGATTTTCCTTAGCATCAGAAAAAAGAATTTCCTGCTGTACTATGCCGTGCCACTTCTGATGAAGTACCTGCCAGATATGTATGTTCTTCATCTGATGCTTTTAGTTGGAGGAATATACGGACTGTTGAAAGAAACTATCTCTCTCCAGGAGAGGGAAAGCTCTGCTTCATGCCTTAAGTTATTTTGTGCACAGGCATCTACTCTCTATGGTATGTATTTGTAATATCACAGTTAGGTTGCTCCATTCCATGCATGTTATGATAATCTTTTTGTTCTCAAAATTTGAGAAATCTTGAGCAAATTTCCCTTTGTGAACTTTTTTCTGAGATCTCATGTTGCTTTGTGACTGCTTCATTTTTTATTCTCTCGCTGTCTATCGTTACCTTGGAAATTTAGTTAAGTCGGATGAGTGTTAGACTTGAGTGGGAATATCCTCAAACAGATATCTTTCTACTTAATACACACAAACTTTCATGAGCATGTTTAACAAAAGTTGAATGCCCTTCATAAACAGGTAAAAACAAACGATATAAAAACCCGACGTTTCGGCGACTTCATGACACCATTATCAAGGGTACAAATGAAAATAAAATTAACAAATGCGAGCTCAAGAGTTACAACTAATTCTAAGTAGTTGTAACTCTTGAACTTGCATTTGTTAATTTTATTTTCATTTGTACCCTTGATAATGGCATCATGAAGTCGCCGAAACGTCGGGTTTTTATATCGTTCGTTTTTACCTATCTATGTATTACTAAATCTTTGTTAATATGAATGCCCTTCATATGCTCTTTGCAGGTCCACAGTTTATGACATATAATGTTCATCAACTGTTACATCTGAGAGACTGTGTTGAAGATCTTGGGCCTCTTTGGAGTCATTCTTGTTTTTTCTTTGAAGACCTTAATGGAGATTTCCGTGATTTATTTCATGGTACACAGAATATTGATGGACAGGTACATGTAATTATAATCATTGTTTATATCCGTGCAGATAAGAATGAGAAAATGTTAAGTTAATGAAGTATAATTTTTAACTGGTCAGGAATGTTTTATTTTCTTTAGATTCTGGATGGAGTTTCTGTGATGCAAAAGTTGCCAGAGCTGGCTTCAGAGCTCTCCAGTTTCGAAGCTCAAAACCTGTATTCTCAACTCACCCAAAAAAATCACTACAAAAGGTAAGTTTCAGAATCTGTGCAATTAATACTTTTTATCACAGATAGTACAATCATTAAACAAGAGAGTTACAAGAGAGATATCATTGGGATTTTCTCTTTTTTGAAAAGGAAATGTCTATTACACAAATTGCTCTGAGCAAACCCATATGCATTGATCCTATAAATATAATTACAAGCTTGCAAGAGTTTTAGTAAATATCTGTGCATGATGTAAGGTTGTGGTGTCCATCTAACCCCTTTTTAACACTTAATTATCATTAATTTGATGTTCCAGGTCCAAAACTGAAGAGTTTGAACTGAGGATCTTTGTGATCGGGGCACTGGAAAAAGTTGCCATTAATTCAGAGATCCTGTCTGAAGCAGAATGGAAGGCACTAAGAAGAGAACTACCAAGTTGGGGAAAGGTGTGGTCTTTTAAGCGATGCCAAATCAATGGAACAGTGTATCACAGTGAGCGTTACAAACGAGTAACAGCATGAAATAACTTTACTGTTAGCTTCTCTGGAAAAGGCAGTCAGAATATGGCTGTGTCCTTAATTATGTAAAGGTTCAAGAAAAGTGCCATCAAGCATCTTGTAGAAATGCAAAGTGTAACCGCCAGTTGGAATGCAGCTACTTTGCACTACTTTGAATTCTGGATAAGTACCAAAACCAACTACCAAGTCTAAAAGGAAGAGTTGTGGTTTGTCATATCCTTAAGGTCGAATGGACAACAAAGGTTGTTGCTATTTCTCTGAGGTGTATTGAGGGAAAGTATATGATGGTGTCAACTTCGAATGGAATTTTTGTTTGTCGTTTGGCAAACAGAATAGAATGAGACTGATTGTTTGAGGATAATATTAACTGTCCTTGTCTGTTACTCTTAGACATCAAGCTGTTACCAGAACAGGAAAGAGAATAAAGTAAGATATTAAAAATTGTTTGTTGAACATGAAGTTGTGCTGAAAATGAAGGGTTAATTTCTTTTGTTTTATCCCCTTGATGTGAATTCAACATTGAATTAATCTACTGGTAATTGGTAAATTTGCCTTGTCCAAATCAGCAAAACAGTTATTTTTCAAATTTTTTTCTTTTTTTTTTTTTTTATGCAATTACGGCAAATGTATAAACAAATTTCATTTCAACTTCTTATGTCCCCATAGAGCAAGATATCTTACCTATGGTGAAGATTTCAAAGGGGAATTGTTTACCTCTAAAGCTTAACTTGGAACTAGTTTGTAGAACACTCATCTATACTATAATGGCAAAGTTTACGTCCTTTTTGTTAATTTAAGTTGAAGTTTCAACTCAAATTAATTAACGATGACCTCACTGACTAGTGACCAGGGATATTTTCAATTCAATCCCTGTGATTTTTGTTATTTTAGGAGAATAGCAAAGGATTTTTCTAAACCTTTGGTATATATGATAACACCTTTGCTTGTGAGTACTTGTAGCTACTGTTGCATTTGATAGACTTCTTTTTGTTATGTATACAAAAGAGGGAGATTTTTCGTGACCTTGTGAAATTCATTTGGATGCTTTTACCTCTTAGACATGGTACACAACTGTCCGTGTTTACTGGTATCCCCAATTACTGTGGCACTAAGTGACTCAAAGTTTATCTGCTCCTTTACATGGAATGCGAAAACAAGGAACTAGAACATGGCTGCCAGAACAGGGGATTACAGAACAGGGAACTAGAACATGGATGCCAGAACAGGGAACTACTGTAAGACATGGGATGTCATAACAGGGAACTAGAACATGGGATGCCAGAGCAGGGAACTTAATAAATCTACAAGTAGATTTCTCTTTATTTTGTTATTTCCTTTTTGTCTGTTAGGAAAACAAAGGAGATCTGGTGAAGCTTGCAGAACGTCTTTCCTCCTTGTCACTTGATGACTCTTCAACTAATACTTCTCACCAAAAACTGGCCACCCTGATCAAGACTCGAAACATCATGAAGTTTTCCTTGTGTGCAACTGAGAGATACAAACAAGGTCTCTTCACTCCTGAAGAAATTTCCCTATTGCAGAACATGCTTAAAGGTACATTATAGTTATTTTACAAGCAATAGCGAGCTTTCAGCTGTGTTATGCAGCCAAACCAGCTTCAAAGAAAGTGTTTAACTGTTCCACTTTCTCAGGATTGGTTTGTAGAACAATGTGACTCTTATAACAGGAGAATATTTTTTTCTAGCGAAATGTAATTGTCACTAATTTAACATAACTCTTTAAGCAAAATGACTTTGTCAAAAACTTTTTGTTACCAGACCACATCATTTGACTCTTCCCAATTCTTCAGCTCATGCTACACATAGATGATTACATTTGCCATAAATTTTTAGTTCCTTTGACAAGTAGAACTGAAATTTAATTTATTACGTTGAGCAAATAATGAATTTGGCAATAGTCCTATAGTGTGATATTGACAAGGTAAGAAATTAGAATTATTGTTTTCTAGAGTGGACTGTTTGCACTTTGGAAACCTTCACACATCCAGTAAGCAAGGACAGAGAACTGCTGATCTGCAGGATAAGGGCTGACTGTGATCCTGCTGTGGTTAAGATTAACACAACATCTGGAGAAGCACAGAACAAGGATTGCACTGTATGTCGATGTGTTTGTAACAACTTGGTTATATTGCGGTTACTCTGTTGTTGTATTTAGGGAGAGTGGACCTCAAACCTCTACGTTGGAGGAGGTAGTAGCTTACAGTCAGTTGAGATTCTGTAGTGCAGGTGTAAGCTTTGTCCAAGGTCACCATGAGGGGTTTTTGGGTAAAACACTGAATTCTCACAATACCTCTTTATTCTAGAAGATCACTAGAAATACATCTGAGCAAACTGTCTGGATATCTGACAAAACAGTGGGGGTAACCTGAGCTTACTAGTAGATAATTTCTCATTTAACCACTAGAAAGTCTGTAAGTAATGATAAAAGCACAAGAACTGGGTTGGTGTAGTAAATTAACCTAATTAACTATTGACTGAAACAATTTATTTTGTAAAGGGAGACAAAATTGTTATGGATCTTTCAAAGCTGTTCCAGTCTAGTGTATTGGAGGAATTTATAGACATAATGAATGACAGCATCAAAAGCATGAATATTAACAACACAACCGAGTGGTGGACACTAAGGACAAGGCTTGACAGGAGAATGAAGGTGATCAGCATTTCAACTCTCACGAGCGATGAATGTGTATCCTCTCCTATGACATGACTGAAAGTCTAAATTGTAATAATTATGGTCATTTCTTTAGAACCTTTTGGAGAAACTTGAAGGTTCTTGGCTTGGAAGATGGAGAGGAGTTCCTCTTGGTCAGCCTATTGATGAAGAGTAATGTGAATCAATAGCATCCTTAGCCAGAGAGTTGGAAGAGAAAGTTTCAATCCTGTGTGGATGCCGATTTGATAATTATTTGCTTGAAGTATGTTGTGCATGAATCAATCAGAGTTTCCCGAGTTATAAGGATGGCAGATTGTATGAAAAATGTTTTGTCCATCAATCTTTGTTATGATTTGTGTGCCATCTTCTTTGGTGCTTGACCCAAAGATGACAATTGAAGTAGCAAAACCTTGCATAGTAACCGAATGGAAACTAGGGATGGTTGAGTGGCAAGAGCACTCACCTCCCTGCTGTTCCACAGGTTCAATTCCCAGACCTGGTGTCATATGTGGTATGTGGGTCGGTATGTCCTTGCTCCAAGGGTTTTTATACAGGTTCCTTGGTTTTCCTCCCTCCACAAAAACCAACATTTCAACGTTTCACTTTAAACCAGTGGACAAGAAGAACCACCTCATGGAATGCCGCCAGCTAAATCCCATTGTCATTATTAATATTTTTATTAGTAAGTGTCCTTTGTTTGTTGTAGGTCCTCATAGATTCGTCATTTTGCTTGTCAAGAAAAGAAACTGCTGAAGCACTGATTGAAATTACTGCCATGGATGCTACCTTACCTTCTTTTGAAAAAGTAAGAACAAGAAAATTTTTGTTCCAATAAAAGAATTCATAATCAAGTGTCTAAAGTAAGTTGGAATTTCACTGCTTTTGTCAAAGCATAGGGCTAACTCTTCACTCTAATGAAGGGCTAAAGTCAGATTTAGCAACTACTTACATTAACTAAATTGTAATTTAGTCCACTTGTGTTTGCTAGACATAGCAACCCTCTGGTTTTTTTCTTCTCAACCTCTATTGCAATAAGCTGTTGTGATTATTTTTGTTTTGATTATTTGGTGTTTGATAAAATTGCACTCTATTGGTTTATCATCGTCAATTGCCTTTGAGACGTACACAAAATAATAAAACTGCGAGCTCCACTTTTAGGCGTGGCTAGATCGATATATTAAGTCGTAAGGACTTTACACACCTTGACAGGTTGTAACATGTCGAAATTTATCCTTTATCAGTACCATGACTTATCCTATAGCCCTTTAGAGTAGCTTAGAAGTTGACAAGAATAATTGTGAAGAAAAGACTAAGCTCTTTTACAATATTGTTTAATCGTGACAGTATTTGGTTGTGACAGTCGGCACCCTCGATTAGTCCTTTATCACTGCAATAAGCTCCCAACATTCCTCACCCTAACCCTCTTCAAATAAGCACCCACTTTGCTTAAGCCACGCAAGTTCTAAAAATTTGATAAAGCTTCCAGCGGCTCGTTTTCTCGAAAGGCTCGTTAACTTTTAGGTCGAAATCAACTTTTCAAATCGAACTAATATGCAAGTAACACCTTGTACAGACGTCCGTACAGTTATAAGTCACAATTTTTCGGCTTTATATGTTACTACCATTTTTATGATGACGTGCTTCGCTGCGAGCTCCGCTATAAAGACTAACGAGCGTGGGTCCTGACCAACAAGCGACTCCATTTTGTTGCATTAACGGGCAATTTTTTCACGTAAGATAAAAAGCTATCGAAACTTTTATAATAATAATATTAATAATAATAATAATGATAATAACAATATATTATTATCAATATAATTAGTGGACAAGGCGCGCAAGACGGTAACACTACTGGAGATGAGCTGCCCATGGACCACAAAGACGAGGAGAAGATCATGAAGTACGCCCGCTTCTTCTAGAGCTCAAGAGACAGTACCCGGGTTTTAATATCGTTCAGTACAACATAATCATCGATATCCTGGGAGGGTACTCGAAAGACCTCAAGAAGAGCGTCAGGGAGCTTGTTGGATCAGAAAGGAGTACAGCAGTGTTAGGTAGAATGCAGAAGTCTGTAGTCAGCAGTTCACTCAAGATCTTTGAAAGTCATGAGTTGAAGACTTCATCTTAGCCATATGTTATTTTGTTGAGTTTTTAAGACATTAGGAACTAGCCACTAGGGCTTTTTTTTTTAGAAGTTTTTTTTTTTATCATTTTCTATAAGTTTTTCTTTTTTGGGGGGGGGGGGTACATATGTAAATTCTAAACTTGTTAGCTGGCCACGTCCTAGGCGCCCAGCTTTCGTGTATATGAGTTCTGGCATCCAGACGTTTTAACTGCCACATAATATATATATATAGACGTATTTTATTATTTCATGTTTTTTATTTATTTCTTTATTTACGTTCTCAAAGTTTAGGAAGATTTTAATCCTACGTGCACCCTGGGTTATGTTTATCGCCCCAGTCCCCAGTCTTTGTATGATCTTATGGCAAACATAACTTTTTAAAACTGTCGGATATTAATAACATTTTATTCAACTACATATCTGCTCAAACCTATGATACACGCAACAGATTTGAAAAAGTGAACCGCGAGGCTATACCTATGAAAGGTCCCCTAACTAAACTGTAAAAACACGGATAAAAAATCATTAGTGCAGGAGAAAAATGACATCATAAGGAATAATATTTTGATGAAATTTTATACAACAACAATAACAACTTTATTAGGTACTTGCATAAGTAGTACATGGCATTATCTAAGTAAGAATAAATATTTAACATCAATTCGTCTTTAACAGAACTTCTTGTCTGATATTCATTATTTGGAATATAAAAGCAGAAATGAGTCTACAATAAATGATGACAATAAATGTTGTTTTCCACACAATGGCAAGTGGGATTCATAGTTAAATCAGGCAAGGTCATAACATGCAGATACTAAGCAAAGTGGCAGCTACGTAGAAACGCGAGCTGAGTAATAATAAGAATCATTGCCACCAAAACTATTTGATTATTTGGTGCACTGCTCCTTCCCAACAGTGTCCAGGAAACAGGTTCTTCCACTTGAAGTGTCTAAAGTTGACGAGAGTCCCAAAAGAGGATCCATGGTGAGTGCAGTGGAAGGGGATAAGAGAGATGGATTTATCTCAAGATTGCACTTTAAACCCGTGAATACCGATCACATACCAATTCACCAAAATTATCTCTAAATTACCACAGAACAAGTAGATTAAGGCATTCTTTTCTCTTGTATGATTACTTCATTCATCCACACAACCTTTTCTCCTAACTATCTATTGATAATCACTGTTTGTCATGTTTGAGAATGAAGGGAAACTGGGCTATTAGCAATATAGTAGTTTGGTTCCTTCATTAGCTTTCAATTTGCCTCATCTTTACAGAGCTTTCTTATTAAACTGGTTGTCAAAAGACATGTTTTAAGGAAAAGGCAAAGTGTAATGAGGTTTGCATAATATAGAAGTGAATATACATGTTGAATCACATATGATTACAGAAACGGGAAAGCCAAACAAAGGTCTGCTCTGCTGCCATAGTGTTAACATTTGGTAACTCCTCCTTCAGTTGGGCTGGATTGTACTTTGTCTTGCACTGTGGATCTCTATAGTTCTTGAGGTGCAAACTATCTATGAGTTTGTTTATTCCAGACCACATTTTGTCAAATGGTGGTGGTTAAGTGGCAATGGTTTGGACGCAGCTTTCATGCCATCAACGTGACACATGTTGTATGCCAAGTATATATCACCCCAAGAAGATGGTGATAAGGCCTTCAAAACGATTAAGAGCCAATTAATTATTACCAAAAATGCTTGTGATGGACTCTCCGACCTGTTGGCATGAAATAAATATATAACCCTTCATAAGAAAACATTAAATAAAATTGATACCTCTGGTTTAACTTAATGGAGAGTCTAGCATATTAGATAACAAAATTCTCATGACTCATTTCAATAATCATAGGCATGGCTAAACCTACACTGAGGTCCAATTTTACATGTTTAACTGTATAAGTACAGGTAAGAGAAATGTACACCTGAGTTAAAGTACATAAAATGCAAACTCTGCTTGACTGGCTCAAAGATGAATCAAATCAACTCTGCAAATTAAGTCAAAGCAGTAGCAACATTTTTAATGTGATACTGTTTGCGTCTATTTATCTTTAACTTGACAATCGATCTGCACCTGCAAAAGGTGATATTATCATTAAAAAGAAAATTGTCCGGGGAAACATGACTTAAATCATACATATATATGTAAGCGGAAAGTGCAACATTTCAAAACAGCTATATATATATAGTGAAAGAAGATTAACCAAGGTTCAGGAAAAGGGGATTCCATTTGTCAATAAATCCACTGCCTCGAACAATAAAAAAATGTCCACGGGACCATTTCTGCAGGCGTTTTTTTTCACCAGTTTCTTTATTACAAGATGTTGGTGTTTCCTCTGCACAGTCAGCTAGTAATGCAGCCGAGGTAGGTTGAGATAAAATCTCTTCATTTCCTGTTGTGTGAGCGAGAAAAAATGAGTTTTTTTTCTTTTGGCACTTCAAATGTAACTAAAAGCTAATGAAACATGGTATGGTAGCATATCACAAAAAGGCAAACCTATTTATACGATTTCAAAACCATTATGCAGCCCTTAACCTACAATGTGGAATATGTTTGACATCAACAGGCTCAGGGAGAAGTCAAAGATAACAGGAGTCGTGCACTTAAAAACGACACACTAAAAACAAAATTTTTTCAATTAAAGCTGCATTGCTTTCAAACTTGTCATGGGTGATGCCTTTACAATTTCAGAAACATTTCAGCTGTACAAAAAGTTAAATATGCACAATTGGAAATGAATAGGCAAACTTATGGAGGGCCTAGGGGATAGGTTTACCTTGGGATAACACTGCTGATTGACCTACAGGTGTACTTGCAGTATCCAAAATGGAGTCTACCACAGATTCTACCTTTTTAGTTTCATCAGTGGTTAGGGTGATATTGTCGGCAACTGAGAAGTAAAAAATACGAATAAGTATATGAATAAGTGAGTGCTCGCATTTTAACTGGAAGGAAGTAGTGCTAAAAAGCACTGCCCAGAATTGAAATTGCATACAGCAATTACCAGACATGAGTGAAATAACATGTACTGACCAATATCAACATGACCCTCTAGCTAAGAAGATTGCTCACACAAATACTTTGGGAAACCTTCAACTTGAGTCATCTGATACTCAACCTCTTCTATCAGTTAGCAAGTGCAATTATTTGCACTGTCTGGCAACCCACATATCAAAAGGGTAACATGTCGGATCTTTTATCGAAACATATTTTTGATTTTTCATTTGGTATAGCAGGAAAAGATGAAAATGGTTGCACAAGAAAATTAAGGAACATCTATTCATCCTTCATGCGAAGTTGATGACATGAAGAAATGAATCGTAAACATCCGAATGTAAATCACCACTTACCTTCAACAGCACTTGCATCCTAAAACACCACAATGTTTTAAAAAGCCTCTAATATCAGAAGGAATACTTGGATGCCTGGAGGAAAGAAAATCTAAATGTTCCTGGCAAAATGCCATTCCATGGACATGGGCAGCAGTGCAGACATCAGGATAATTTACCAGGGGAAGTCCATTGATAACATTCTAATGAAAAAATGTTAAAAAAAAAAGGAGATTCGACAGTAATGACCAAATGATTATTATCAAATTGTCAAATGTTTTAAAAAGTGTGCCATTCTCAAATATAAGGGCTCCATAGCGAACATAACTGAAATCACATTCAGTGGAAGCACATTCATAATATCAGAATCCATTAGAGTCCAAACTGATTCATCCAAACCCTGACCCCATCAGATTTTTTTCACACTGGTCCTTCAAAATTTTATGCATCTATGAAATTTATTGTTATTTTTAAATAGCAACAAAACAAATGCAGTTCAATAAGAAAGTGAACATAGTAATTTACAACAAATTTTAAACTATGAATGTGATGTATTTTCTTTTAAAAGAAAAGTGAAAAAGCTTAAAGAAGAGAAAAAAATATGATAATCAAATCCCCAGAGAGTAATGTAAAACACTTTTTGTTGACCTTTCTCAAAAATATTGAAGGTGGATGAGTGAAAACAAGGATTTCAACTCTTAATGATATGAATCAGAAAATAAACATTAGGGCTTGCACCTTTCTCTTCATCATACAATGTGCGAACATCAACTTCCACTACCTGTCTGCAACCCAAAGCTTACCACATCCTTTCAAAATAATAATGAAAGAGTCATTCCTAATCACAGATTGTATTTATAAATGACTTAGAAAATCCTCCAATCCAATCTGCTATTGGCTCCTCTGGTTTCAGCATTAATAGGAAACTACATTTCATGCAAAATAAAGGTTTGGGAAAAAAACAACTGCAAAAAGAGGGAACAGTTTACATTGCCATTCATCACCTCTAGCATTACAGTCTTCAGTGCAGTCTCCACGAGGATGTGAATAATTTGCCTGGGCTCTAAGCTTGTCAATGTGAGCCATGATTGCCTCTCTGTCAGCATCAACAAACATCATCCAGAACATGTCAAGTGCCTTTCTTTCTCTTAGTTCAGCTTCCAGCTCTCCATTCCAGAAAGCATTTGTCACTCTTTTCTCACTTAATCCTGAGGAGAAGAAACACATCTTAATTTTTACAAAGGATTTACAAAATAAAGATACAAAAAGCTTCCTTCTTGAATTTTGGATCTAAAACGAAACTATAGACCCGAAATGGCTGCTAGATTCATATTCTTTTCAGTATTAGTCGGTTTCCTTTTTTTTGCTTTTTTTATAGGGCGTCCTCGGCCACGGTCAGTGCAATGGCCAAACAACTATACTTAACAAAGCCGAAGTGCAATGGTTTTGCCAAGTAACGCCTGAAGGAGGGTACAACAGTACACCAAATTCGCCCAGGAATTCAACTTGGCCCCCCGAGGATTGTAGTGTATTAAACAAATAATAGCACGAATTGTACGTGGTAACTGCAGGGATAAACACCACAAGTGATATTTCAAAATATAAATGTGTAAACTTGTATTTGCAGAACTAGTTTTCCTCTTTAACAAGTGCAGTCATAGGGGCTTCGTCCACCGGGAGCAGTTCTCGACCACAAGAGTGAGGACAGTGAGCAAGATTGCGAATAAACAACGCGTTATTACCACTCATTGTGGTTTCAAATTATCTTTAAAAGCCCACGTTAGAAAAAGAAGCTTTTGATCACCTAGTTTTTCCCTTAATGTAGTCAAGCGGGGCTTTTTCTAATGCTAATTAATTCAAGTACTTTACATTCATTATCTTCACGAAAACTATGAGCGCCTTTTAGTTTTGGTGGCCATCTGCAGGGTGGCCGACACAACTGCGAGAAATTAATGAGATATTTAGGAGAGAATTTAAATCACAAATAAAAGAGGCCAAATAAAGTTTACATTTCAAAGATAGCTTTATCACTCGACCTTAATTATGGAAAGAAATGGCCGATTTGGGCCTTATATACAAATAAAATTTAAACTATATTCCAATAGCCGTAATGCGCCACCTACCTTCGCGTCCCCTCGACCTGCTCAAATTATAGAGTAGCTGTAAACTCCAAACTCGACAGGACGAAAAATAACAGTTACCTTTTGGAAATAATTGCTTTTATTTATATTCATGGGCCCCATACTGGAATGGTACCACTTACCTGAATTAAGTCCATGGACTTCGTTAAAGGCGACTGCAAAGCCACTAAACGAGACCTAAGAACGACAACTTCCAAATTAAAAAACAAAGTCAACTAAAAGGAGTTGTGTCCAATAATTATCAACAAAAACAATAATAAATAACAGATTATAGAGAAAGACTTACGTTCACAAAAACAAGGTAACGAACAAATGGTTAACCGGCTGTACATTTAGATGGTAACGAACAGAGGTGTACATTTCGAGATTTAATTCAGTTTCACGCGGGGTCACGCTAATGCTCGCGAAAATTTAAACGACTATTGACTGGCAATTCAACAGTATTAAACGGCTCTATGTGCAAAAAGGAATTATAACAAAATTTCCGGAAACATTCAACAAGAACTTACGCAAAGGAAATTTGCCATTTTAAAAGAGACTTGTCCACAAAACACACATCCGAAACTTCAACAGCACTCCTTTCTTCTCCGGACAAATGCCATCCCATCCGTGGATTTATACCATGCCAGATATATTTTTCGTGCAACCCAGCCTAATCCAGGTGAAATACAATCATACAATAGCTAAAGCGACGCTAAACGAGGCTTTTATACGCGCACAACGTAACCACATCCGTAACTAAAAAAATTCGCAACAAAGAAATCAAAGTACTTCGTAAACAAATTCGACTTAGGCTAAATGAATCCTTTGAGTATCCTTAAAAGTCAGTCTGATGAATGAGTCAAGTTCAGTCAATCGTTTGAGTATCCTTAACAGTCTGACGAGTGAGTCAAGCCCAGTCTACCCTCTGTTGTGACGGCTGTGACGGCTGTGACGGCTGTGACGGCTGTGACGGCGTCACACGCTCAAAGAACGAAATCGTACAGAATATATCGGGCATCAGATGTCGAAGTATGCACTCGATATTACGCTTATTTTCGGTTGTTTTTATGTGTTTGATATCACTAAAACGGAAATTCATACTTGGAAAGGGTGAAAAAATAACATAGAATGGGGTAATTCAAGATTTAATGAGATTTTGAAGTTATAAGCATATAAGATGCAATGAATATATGAAGTTCATATATTTTGCACTGCGGTATTAGATACGTATGATGTGCGATCCTCGCAGTAGATAGCGCTATTTATGCAATAGCGAAAATCAGACCTGAAAAAGAAAATCAGGCCTGTACGGGACTCGAACCACTGACCTCTGCGATACTAGTGCAGCGCTCTACCAGTTGAGGTAGATTCCACAAGTCTCTCTTTGCAGCAATAGAGCTGTGAATTTGACATGTTAACAACTATTATTATAATTGTTATTTTATTTTTTATTTTTATTATTACTTACCTGGTTAGTAATTACCTTTTGACTAGATCAACACAAACATCAGCTTCCATAGCTTTTGACGAGCCTTCCCAGTTGAGCCTGCAGTTGTGCATGCGAGAGTTTTTCGACTGTCTGTTGGCAGTTTCACTTGTTGCACACCTTTACAAAAGACATTATGAGTAAAGGTCCTGGGTAACACTTTCAAGAGGAGACAAATATGGGTGCTGTCATATGTTGAATGATTCTGTACTTTTTTGGTCAAATTGAAAAAAAAAAACATCGCTCTTGTTGTTTACAACAAGGTGCTAGTAGACAAAATATATTTCTATACATTACTTCTTTGACCTTGAACCATAGCAAATCACCTTGCCAGTTTTTAGGCCAACCATGGAGCCAACACCTAGTGGTGAAAGTAAGGATATATTTTATTTATTTATTAATTATTTAGTTCATTAACTTTGACCATTGGCTGACACCAAAACTGTCAGTAAGCTAAAGAACAATCCAGAGAAAAAAACAGCAGCTTTCTAAGAAAATGCATAACCAAATGCACCCTTTTTAATTCTTTCAGACGTTGAATTTGCAGTGTACCTCTCAGGCTGTTGTGGGCTTTTCCCCTTTTTTGCCATCCCATGTCATATGACGCTCCTATCTCCACATTTTCCTTTTCACTATCATCTTTCCACATGTTTCTTTCGCTTTCCAAACTTTTCAGACATGATTCCTTGGCCAACTTTTCAACTTGGAGCCCCACTTCCCTCTCGCGAGCCTTCAGCGTGGACTCTCCAAGTGATGGTATATTGATGGATGATAACTACTCGTTTACGTGGGTAGGATCTATGCCTGCGTGTAGCATCCCTGTAAATATTTCGATTCAACTTATTAACAAATTGGCTAGATGTTAAATGGATGCTGTGATGGTGGAAAACAAGATTTTTAGCCACGTTTAATGTAAATAAACCTGCAGCGAGCTTCGTGTTTACATCAAAGATTGGTCTCCCTCGCGTTGTTCCGGTGCTACGGTGGGTCTTGTTTGTACGACAGGTATTTGTCTCTCCACACTCAGAGTTTGAAGAGGATATGTACAGTAGTGATCCTAACCCAGACACCGGTTCTTTTATGCAGTCGAAGAGCTGTAGAGCTGCCTCACAGGGGGACATTGAATTCCACAACTCGACGGCCGCGAAGTGGAAATCCACTGCAGACTTCCGGATCACGCACATTCTTTTCATTTTCTTGTCTTACCAGAGCATTACCAGAAGCTTTCAGCCGATTTGCGGCATTCTTATTGCAAATAAAAGCTTTCGCTCTGCAAAAGCGGCCCTTGTTTGTTTTTCTCACGCTAGCATGAAGAACGGCCGCCATCTTGGATGTCGCAATGTTATGCGCAGAAAAGGTTGCGCAGTGCAAAACAAGGGAATCGCCTTAAGGTAATTCCCTTGAAATTGCTCTACTATCAAACGTTTTTTGAAACTTGGTATGATTAACATTCATGATATAAACATTAAAAAAATGTAAAAAAAAAATGGGGTCACCGTGCTTGTTTATGCGTCGGCAGGCTAATAAAATGGGCTATTTTTATTGGTTGTGCGTTAAAAATTCGAATCACCTTCCAACTGAATTTAGCCTTGGTTACTTGAAAGAAACAAAATTTTATTTTGAAATTGAAGGTTCCTTTATCAAAATAAGCGGTATTGCTTCATTTTAGCTGTTTTTGATTGCTCGGTTGTGGGGATTTTTCCCTTTTTCGGACAGTTCCGTGGTTAGCATGAAGTCCTCGCCTTGGCCAAAATACACGAAGTACGGAACTATTTTCCAAAAAAAAAATGTTCTACCGTCAAACTTCTTTTATTCTTCAAATATGTTCTTTATTAGATTGTTCATAGCAAAAACCTGAAAAAAAAATCGGGTGTCACCGTGCTTGTTTCCTCACAAACTGCCGTAAAAGGTGGACATGGTTTTCAGATCGTAGTCAGGATGAAGAATTTGCACGGTGGGGACTGGGACGAGACAAAATGGTGTCCATCGTGCTCGAAGTATGCACTCGATAATAAGCTTCTTTTCGGTTGTTTTTATGTGTTTGATGTCACCAACACAGAAATTCATACTTGGAAAGTGTGAAAAAATAATAAAAAATGAGGTAAGTCAAGATTTGATGAGATTTTGAAGTTATAAGCATTTAGTTGAAACAATTTCGTAGCGCTGGCGTTTTGTTAATTCCAGTGAGCTAGGGTTCGATTTGTTTTGCTTGGGCAATAAAGGTTTGACAAAAAACTTGAAGAAAAGACTGTTGATTCGTATTTATATTTATATTTATCAATTTAATGGCAACATAGTAAACAAAAGAGAGAGAAAAAGGAGAAAAAAAAATGCCATAGGGATAGTCCTTAAAGGAGTCAAGGACCCCATGCTAGACAGACAACCCAAATTCTTTGTATTCTTTGTATGTTGTCTTGTTTGGTTTCCATACACAGCAAAATGTGAATTCTTCACCCATCACTCTAACAGGAGTGATATATACAGTACAATGTAGTATACTCTGAAAAATACGAACTGCACTTTAAAATTTGCTTTTTATACTTCAGAACCACACTCCAATGTCTCACTGGTCCTCATTCTGACTACTACATTTTCCGTGCAAAAATTATTTCAAAACATTAATTGCACAAATCACAATCTTAATTTGCAGTATCTGTAAAGTACTGACATATTTGCACCAGCACCCGCTTGTTTGAGGAGACCCTGGGTTTGTTGTCAAACCTCTCCATCAGAACTTGCTTCACCCCTTCTTCCTTGCCTCTTTGGTATACCACTCTCAGGTGAGGGAGACCCAAACCTGAGCTTGCACACTTAATGGCCATTGAGGCTGAAATGTACTTCTCTCTAACTAATGGCTGCAGGGTATTAACCAGAAGTTTCTTTTCTTTTAGGAGCTTCTGATATGATGCCACCCATGAAACTTTGAAGCTGTGCTTTTGTAGCAGTTTGACATTTAGAAACTTGTTCACCAGCTGGTAAAGTGTTTGCACATCTGCAAGAGCATTGTGAGCTTCATAGGATTTACCCAGAAGACCTTGTACCAGGTTTTCTTGGCTTTGGGATTTCCTTTCAGGAAGCAATTCCCTGAATGCTGAAAGAGGGTCTGTAAAGCCAGAAACTGTTTTAACTAAGTCATCCATGACTCCATTTTTCTCTGCTGCTTGCACCAAGAACCTGGCATCAAAGGATTTGCAATTGTGTGCTACTAAAATGCAAGGCATTCTTGATTTGAGCCACTCAATGAAGGTCTTCAGTGCCACATCAATTGCAACAGCATCAGTTATTGGCTTCCCATCATAAAACAGTATTGCTCTTTGGAAGGTGAGTTTGTTCACAGCAGATGCTTCTGGTGATAGTACATTACGAGGCTTGATATAAATAGAGAACTCATCATTACCATCTGTTGCTGCAATTTGTAGGATTTCAGCATCATTACCTGTTTTAAGATATTGTAATCCAATTAATACTTTACAAAGATATTACAAAGAAAAATGTAATAAAAAGGCTTAGTGCATCTATGCAGGGTATATCTAAAATAAAAATAGGAGTGATTTCTGAACACCTGTCCTGCTAATTTGCATCTGACCTATTTTCTTTGAGGACAAGGCATGATAAAACAAAGGAATCTATGGGATGCAAATTAGCAGGACGAGTATTCAGCAATCTAGCAAAATAGCAAAACAATTCCATGATTAAATATAATTATTCTCTAATGTGCAATTCCAAAACACCCTGCTGGGACAAACATGGTTATATTCCAAGGCTGTGCTCTAACAGCGCCCAGTGGCCCCTGGCGCCTTACTTTTCCACTTGGGTGACTCGGAAATTTTAGTTTTTTTTTATACAAAGCATATGCTGGGCACCCTAGATTTCACAGTTTCAGAGCACTGGGCTCCATTCAATTTTCCTTAGAGCACAGCCTTGTATTCACTTTGTTACTTTTTTGCCAAACTTCACCCTGCAAAGCTAATTACCCCTTCCAGATGTTTCCAAATCAAATATGATTTGATGATAGTCTTTGGTTAACGATACTTTCTCAATCTTTGAGGCTGCAGGTGGTGCTGAAATTTCCTGAGCAGCATCATGTCCATCAAAGCCCATTCCAGAACTATACTGTTGTCCTTCTCTGTTCTCAAGCTGTTTTGTCTTTTTCAACTGCTTCGCTTTCTTCTCAATTCTTTTCTTCTTGTACTCTCTTGTTTTCTGTTTCTGTTTCAAAATTAGTATTTTCTTGTCCATTTTCTTTGCAAACTTTAAAGAATTGCCTGGCTCGACCCAAGGGGAGCTAGCTTCTTAGCATTTGAAACATAAACCTAAATTGAAGAAACAAATGGTTTTTATTCACTACAATTTGGTATCTCTTAAAGCTTGTGAAACGGAAAAAGAGGTTGATAGTCCTCTAACACTTATAGCGTTATCCCTTGCAGTTATTAATTTAATTTAGAATACAATCATAAGCACTAACACTATTTTCTAAGAGTTGTGTTCCTCTACAGGTAAAATGGTTGGCATTGGGAATTTGTGAGGAGCGAGCTGTGCCAGCATACATGTACACTGTACTTACTACTATGATCTTTTCCAGTGACTGCCTCAACCTTTTGTCCATCAGATCCTTGCCATGGGGAAGGCCTCTGTGTTTGTAGGACGCAGGACTTTTTAAGTAGCCACACCAGTCGCCACAAGAAGAATGGTCACCATGAGCATGGGGCACAATAGAAATGTTTTCCTCACCTTAAGAAAGTATCAACAGTGGTGCAAAGACTAAAATATAAAGTAAGAAAATTTGGCTAAATTACTTACACTTTCAAATGATCCACAACAAATTAAGTAAAGTTTCTCATTCTTTAAAGTCCGTACAAGCACTGGAAGTGTCTGCTTACTATTGTTTCCCAGTCCTAACTGACCATACAGTCCTAAGTAAAACAAACACCACAAGATACATACCTAAATGTCTTTACAAAATCAGAGACAACTAACCTAAACATCATTAAGGGATTAACATGAGCCAGGTAGTTCTGGAGAGCACAATGTATGTAGAGACAAAAAGTGTCCAACTACATGGATTTGTATTTTATATTCAGCCTAAACCATAAATTAAATCTGAGATCCAATAATACTAGCTTATCACTGGGAGAGTATCGAATTATAACACTGCTTAAAATTCAACACAGGGTTTTGCCCGATTGCCCTTCCCCTGTTAATCTCCAAAGTTCAAATTTCTAAAAAATGCCTTGCAGCCTGTACGTTTCCAAAATGACCACAATACAAACCAATTTGAAACAACATTACAAATTAAAGGAAATTTCTGTGAACTGCTTGACTGTATTTTCATACCTCCTCCAAATGTGAGGATTTGTCCTTGAAAAAAGAAATGATTTAAACAGGGTTGGAAAACATTGCCTCTTCTATTTCCAGTAATAAATAGGTGAGGCCACTGTTCATATATTAAAATTCTAACATGACTCTCAGGCTAGGACGAATCAACCAAAAGCAATTAATCATTCATTGTCCAACCTCTATGTGATATCTTTTGTTTCTTTTCCCCCCTAGCCTCTGAACCAAGTTTGAATTTTTAATGTAACAAAAATGGCTTATTCAAGTGTATGACTCTTCCTTGATGTGGGCCTTAACAAGTTCTTTCATAGCAACAGTCTTTTGTCTCATAACCCAGCTTAGTAAAACTTAGGTCAAAATATAATATTTGGTCAGGGCACAAAACCCACTAGGTGGGAAACATGGTAAACCATGGCCATCAGTTTGTGTGCTGAAGAATATTACTAGCACTCTGTGTTTCATTTTGTTCAAAAAGAAGTGATACTTATGAAGTTTTTCCTCTTTAAATTAAGTTTTTCCACTTTAAATTAATAAGCCTCCCTCTAAGCCACCCCCCCCCCCCAAAATCCGTGGAATAAATAAGCTCCCCCCTCCCCCGGGAAGGCTTATTATAGGATTTATGGTATTCAGGTGCAGATTGAATTGACTTTGTAACAAACCAAAGCCAACCTAAGCTGTAAGTACTGCACTGTGTGAATACCCAGCAGCTAGTTTGGTCACTTGATACTGATCAAGTGCTTGCACATGTGTTGGGAGGAGTGCATCTTTAATGCTACCCACTCCTAACTGTCCATGGACTCCCCATCCCCACGACCACACCCGGTGATCTGCTCACAGAGCCATGGAGTGATAATGTCCACACATAACTGCTATACATTTGTTGTCCGATAGCTCGGTAATGTAGACAGGCCTTGTCTGTTGCTTTGTGTCTCCTTGGCCAAACTTTCCTCAAAATAACACAACATTGAGATAGAATAAATATATGAAGTTCATATATTTTGAACTGCAGTATTAGATACGTATGATGCACGATCCTTGCAGTAGATAGCGCTATTTATGCAATAGCGAAAATCAGACCTGAAAAAAATCAGGCCTGTACGGGACTCGAACCACTGATCTCTGCAATACTAGTGCAGCGCTCTACCAATTGAGCTAACAAGCCAACTGGGAGCAGGCCGATAAGTTGGTTCGTAATAAACCCGTGAAAGTGATAAATGAGATAGAATAAATATATGAAGTTCATATATTTTGAACTGCGGTATTAGATACGTCTGATGCACGATCCTCGCAGTAGATAGCGCTATTTATGCAATAGCGAAAATCAGACCTGAAAAAAATTTGCGCTATTGCATAAATAACGCTATCTACTGCCAGGATCGTGCATCATACGTATCTAACACCGCAGTTCAAAATATATGAACTTCATATATTTATTCTATCTCATTTATCACTTTCACGGGTTTATTACCAGCCAACTTATTGGCTTGCTCCCAGTTGGCTTGTTAGCTGAATTGGTAGAGCGCTGCACTAGTATCGCAGAGGTCAGTGGTTCTAGTCCCGTACAGGCCTGATTTTTTTCAGGTCTGATTTTCGCTATTGCATAAATACCGCTATCTACTGCGAGGATCGTACATCATACGCAACACAACATTGTTAAAAAAAATTATCATGTGAATCAGGAAATTATTTCTAAATGCATTATCTGATTCAAAGATGTTGTGATCAAAGTTGAAAACGACTACCTTAGAAATGGCATTCAGGTAGGGCTCTGCCTTTTTATCCTTCAAGTCCCTATAATATCCATATAAATTATCACTCAGTTAACAGGTAGTGAGATACTTAAACTTATGTAGAGATTGCTATCTTGATCTAACGTAAAATTCTTGTAACTAATTTACAAGGAAATGTGTAGCAGTTAGAGGGGAGAATTGACAGTCAGACTTTGGGGTTAAGTTAAAGGGTTAAAATCAAAACGAACATCTTGCAAGGATGCTGATAATATTTGCATTGATAAAGTTGTATTTCTTACCTGTCCATACTTTGATGATGCCCAAGAATACACCTATGTGAGGGAAAATAATCAAATTAATCACTGACGCATACTTCTTGCCAGCTGCCCTCACATCAATGAATCAAACTGTATCACATTGTACTCAGAATAGAGATTATGGTTAATGGTTCCTGCTTAAAATGAAAGCAGTTCTTCATTTTTTTTTTCTTACTCATTGTAAATAATTCTTAAGTTTGATAACATTAATATTTAAATTGTTGTAGATATATTTAAATTTGTAAGTCCACATCAGCTTTTTAGCTGCCTTCTTGTACTGACCTACATGAAAAATAAAGTATGTATGTATGTATGTATATAACTCTGCTAGGAATGTTCAGCCCCACTGCATACTACTCACTTTGAAATTTCAACTCTCTTGCTGAGGTGAATAAGCTAAACCTCTTATCTTGATCTTCTTGAGAGCTAGCAACATGTTAATTAACCTATTGACATCCAGTGCGCCCATATGCGCCCATGGGGACCCACACCCTTTCTACGCCTTGTGACATCATCACTTTTAACCCTGGAGCATGAATTTGAGCACCTACTTGAACAGGTTGAAAATATCTTACAGACAATACTTGAACTTGTCAGGTTTCAAAGATTAATTGTTTGTTTATACTCCACAAGATCTAATTAATCAGTGCAATAAAGGCAGAACTGGTAAATTCTAGAGCATAGAAAAATGCACTGTGTGAGGTGACCTGGTTTGGCCAGCAAATACCAACCAGACAAAGAAGCTACATTCCTGATCAACCTGTGCCACAGCCTAACAATCTTAGTTCCATTTGATATATTAAAAAAATCCTACATAATGTACCATCCCATTATTAATTGGAAATCATAAGTTTAATCTATCTTGTTCTCTATAAAAAGTGGGAGTCCAATCCTGTGATCACCTATATCTGAATTTACAACTACGTAACAGTAACCTTAGAAAGATGTTACATTTCATCTTAAGTCACAAGTGTGGGGGAAAGAAAAATTTTTAAGTCCCCATGACAAATCCAACCTCAGACCTTGGGACTCGGTGCTCCGATGCTTTAGCACGGAGCCACAGAGACTCTATGGTGATCAGCAAGGCCCATTACAAAGTTCATATAGTTCATTAGTTTTTTTATCGGATTTATATTTTTTTTCTTTTTAGTTTTCGGGTTGCGCCTCACATGGGATTTTGTTTCTGTTTCGGCAATCTTATTTGGTCCTTTTTTTAAATTTCTTTTACTTCTGTATATTCATAACTTATGAGACCAATAAAGTTGATAAACATATATGACATGTGTCCTGCATACTAGCTGCTATAGGATCAGCAATATTTTTCAATAATGACACTACAAGCACATAGGCAGTGATGAGTTAACATTTGGCAGACTTTCTTTGTCTAAAATATAACACTCAATTCTTCAGAGATGTTTTTGGCAACACATTGTACCGTATTTATGTATGATCCTCGCAGTAAAGAGCACTATTTTAATAAGCAATAGTGAAAATTACACCTGAAAAAATTCAGGCCTGCATGGGATTTGAACCACTGACCTCTGCGATACTAGTGCAGCACTGTACCAATTGAGCTAACAAGCCAACTGGGAACAGGTCACCAAACTAATTCACCATAAACCCGTAAGATGATAAATCAAACTCAATGAATATATGAAACTCATATATTTGAACCGCGGTTGTAGAAACGTATTTATGTACGATCCTCGCAGTAAAGAGCACTATTTAAGCAATAGTGAAATTCCTACCTGAAAAAATTGAGGCCTGTACATTGTACCTTCCTTTTTGTGATCTTCCCCATGTGTAAACATCTCCCGATGAACTAACAACAGCCGTGTGTTGTTGGCCATAGGACAAATGACAGGCTTGAACAGGAACTCCATTGTACTTTTCTATTATGAACAGAACCAGTGATAATGATATCATTACATGGTCTGAATGGAAGATCATCTAAAGTACCATAGAATGTACTTCACTATCAACCACAATTTGAGAGCTTTTATTAATACTTGAAATTACCCTCTTCCTTCCCAGATCATTTTCAGAAGCTTGGTCTCCTCCAGTAATGCACTTAAATGCTGCAACTCTGGACACAGACAACAGAGAAAAGTATCAATTACAATATCCTTTTAATTAGTTATTAAATCTTTTACAGGCATAATTATTCTTATTAACCCTAATTTCAAAGACATCTGCAACATCTTATTTGAAGAAACTGGGCTTGGTTAGATGGCTCCTAACTAATCCAGGATAATTTTTTTGAAAAAATGCCATCTCTCTCAAGGAACTGGAGATGCAAGCTGAAACATGGAAGTAAATTAACCATTTCTGCCGGCAGCTTTCTACTTTTGACATCCCCCAGCCCTCAATATATAAAATTATAAAAAATTTAATAAAGAAGATAAATAACATGGGACACACACCTTGCATCAGCATCCAACTTATCATCTCTGAGATAATTTAAAACCAAAAGACAACATAAAAACAGCTCAATCAGATCATGCAGGGAAGGTTGCTTATGATCCTCCTATATCACCGAAAGTGAACAATTAAAAAATAATAAATAATAAATAATAAATTAGCAATGGACATTCTACTGGGTGGCTCTTCTTGTCCACTGTTCCAATCGAATTGGAATTTGGAATGTTGGTTTTTGCGGAGGGAGGTAAACAGGAGGACCCAGAGGAAACCCCCAGAGCAAGGACGAGAACCAACAGCAAACTCAACCCATATGTGACGCCAAGTCTGGGAATCAAACCCAGGCCACAGTGGTGGGGGGCAAGTGCTCTCACCACTGTGCCATCCCTGCTCCCCTAGGAACAATTCAACATTTATTTTAAAAAGTTTGCAGGAAGTAAGATAAATGGATCTTTTGAATCTTCCTTATCTTGTTCCAGTTTAGTTTATAGTGTTCATAACAACAGTTTATCGTGCCCCCCTGCCAACTCTCATTCACTTCCACTAAAACTTCCATTATAATCACTGAAAAAAAGTTTCATCCTTTGGACATTTCAATGATTCTCTGTTGGATGTGTGTGGATAAGTTGATTACAATAAATGAAATAATATATTGTCGAAGAAAAAAAAAACATAACTCATGCAGACCTGTCTGAAACTGGCAGTACTTTCAAGAGAAATCACTGAGCTGATTGAGCTTCCAGATACAGTCCTAAAATTAAATGAAAGTGAAACATCCTTATGAATGTAAACCCTTATCAAATTACCACAATAACCACCATCACCATCACAATCTTAAACCATTCATACCTGTATTTCACAACTGCTAACATATGATAGTAGTATGCATTACAACTGATTCATGGTATATATAGTGTAAATCATAATCTGCTCAGTAGTCATATTTATCATTAATCCTATCTGAAAGTTCCTTGAAAACACCTTCAAAGCTTTTTATTTATTGGCTTTAGTTGTTATTCCCTCTTGACACTGACAGTTAATACAGTTTAAATTTCTGATTAAGCTTGGTCATTACAAATAATGACAAATTCTTACCTCTGCCTTGGAGGTCTCACTTAACTTGCCAAGGATCTAAATGAAGGACGAGATGGGTCCAGAACTCGAGCAATGTGTACCAAGCTTTCTTCATTCAATGAAGTCAGATGACAAAGAGGGAACTTCAAATGACTTAAAATAATTTCAGGCTGCAAATCAAAGGAAGGCACAAAAAATTGCTTTAACTCCCATAAGTGATGAGACAGAACTTAATTCTCCTTACAACATCAATATTATATCAAGCAGATGAGTAACAAGAATAACGAAACATATCAAGGAGGGGATTATTAGTTGATCTAATACCAAATTCTTTAAAGTTACACTATAGGAAAAGAATAGCAAACAGTATGGAGAATTTATTTACTAATACATTCTTGGGAGGGAAAGGGTTACTGAAGAACCAATAAAAATGCAAGCATTCAGTTGAAACTTTCCTCTTATCTTCAAGACATAGCTGAACCTCAAAACAAAAAGTACATGGAGCAAATTTAGGCAGATTATACCTATGAAATAATTTTCACTCACAGTACCTAAGACAACAGAAATGATTCTGCATCCTTAGGATCCATACACTGTATAAAAGCACCTGTTATCCGCATACAAGGTAAGTATGAATTAAAAATCATTACAAAATAAAAACGAACCCACTTCAACTGCCACCTTGTTTTCTTTATTTCTTATTTGCTGAGCTGGCACCTGCTACTTTAAGGATGAACCTTGTACATATTACATTGTCAGTGATGATGGTATGAAAAATAAGAGTCAAACGCTTTTACAATTATAAAATAAACAAATCTTTATCAAAAAATTCATGCATCTTACCAAAAAATTTGACCTCTTTCAATTCTAAAAAGAGAATTCTGAACAGGTCAACTCAACAGAACACTGTGCAAAATCATCTCGTGAATGCCCCTTCATTGAACTATTCAATAAAGTGCTGCAATCATGTCTTTCTTGCCATTCGCACCTCTGCTGATAATATCAGTGAAACCTCTAGATGCCAACTTGCCCTGAAGTTCACAAGAAAGATGAAACTTTCCCTTCTGTGCAAGCATGTCCAGAGTTTCAGCCATGAGACCTCTTGCCTGTGAAGGAAATTCAACTGATTGAGATTCAATTCATGCAGCCTTTCCACTAAGATTATCTTGTATTCTGCAACATCACGCAATACAGCCAAAACCACTAGTAAACTGTAAATCATCAAAACTCAGGGTTACTGAGTTACTTTCCACGATCTCATTCAGAAGGCTTCACAAGTCTCAAGTGTCTCCATAGGCTTTGAAGTAAGTGAAATGTTCTCCAGAAGTAGCTCCACTTTTGCAGGCTTCTGGTGTTTGAAGCACAGTCTATTTTAATCCAACAAAGCAGTGAAACACCATAGTCTTGTTCAAAAATAAATGTTTACCTTTGCCTGCACCTAGTGTTTTTTATAGCTGGTCTTTAAAAAAAAAAACCTCCAGAGAATGCTACAAGTTAGTATCTGCCCAGTCAGATCCTGTACATAAAAACCATTTGCAAGTGTGCAGTCCAGATTAGCTCACCAAAAAAAAAAAACCTCCAGAGAATGCTACAATTTAGTATCTGCCCAGTCAGATACTGCACATAAAAACCATTTGCAAGTGTGCAGTCTAGATTAGCTCACCGAAAAAAAAGAACCTCCAGAGAATGCTACAATTTAGTATCTGCCCAGTCAGATACTGCACATAAAAACCATTTGCAAGTGTGCAGTCCAGATTAGCTCACCAAAAAAAAAACCTCCAGAGAATGCTACAATTTAGTATCTGCCCAGTCAGATACTGCACATAAAAACCATTTGCAAGTGTGCAGTCCAGATTAGCTCACCAATCCCCTTCCCCTTCCCGCCTCACTAACCTTGGCTACATCAAACATGAAGTTCTTGAGACCACATGCTGACAGCTGATCTAAGGCCGTGAGCTCATCATAGTCTAATTTCATTCAGGAATTGGCTGATGGAGACATAAAGATGTCAAAAAATAAAGTACAGTGATCAATGGATGAACTTGTGCTGTTTAATTAACTTATAACTTACAGACATTAATTATAATAAGGAAAGTATTAAAAAAAACCCAATTCATTTCATTACTGAGGCCCATACCTGAATGCTTCAGAGAGTGTATGTTGCTGAACTGTATTTCCACTATTATACAAAACCTGAAAATAAAATTAAAGTGATGTTACATTTTGAAGTCTGTTGTTTCAGTAAAAATAAATGAGGCTAACCAGAGGTAATTAACACTAATAACATAGGGTAAAACACCTTAATAAGGATTTTCTAAAAATGTATTGCTTGACAAGAACCTGTTGTATACAGCAGAAGAGCGCAAGATTGGATAGCCATTTTATTCTCTGCAATGTGATCACTGTGCTTACTGCAGAGTGCCTTGAAAAAGCAAAGAGAAGGTATGTTTACATTTTGTATTAATTCTGATATTTCATCAAACATTTTACATCTAACATTTTTATTAGTGTCACCTTGAATGGAAAAGAAAAGAAACCTCTTTTTGTAAAAAACACAAACTCACTTCTACCCTTCAAGTGTTACCTTATTATAGGAAATTAATGCTGCATGGATTTAAAGCAATTTAAGCATTGAATTTCTTTCCAGTTCTCATAATAAACAAGTCATCCTTGATTATTTAAGCTAAAACCTTTTACCATGTACTAAATACTTAAGCGACCAAGGTTGTTAGGTCAAGATAGCTGGATAATTTTGCCTTTTTCTTTTCTGCATTTTTATGGATCTCTCCTCCTGTGCTACAAGCAATTGATAGGCTATCTTTCCTAGCTCTCAAAATAAACAAGTCATTTTTTATTCTTATTTTAGCCACCAAATCCTTTTACAACTGATGAAAAATTTTTTCATTAGCATGCTTGCTTGGTGAAGATAGCTAACTATTTGCCTGTTTTTTGTTTTTTTTTTTTTGTCTTTTTATGCATCTAAGCTTTGTCTTGGTCAATAAAAACACACACCAAAAAAACTATCGATTAAGTTAAAGTAGCAATGAAGGAAAAACATCCTATAAAAAGCAAGTTGTTATGACGACCAGCTGTCAGATGGATTAGATAGCTTCATACAAACCACAGTGACAATGATGAATAAAGCACCCAGAGCATTAGTTGTTACTATGTACAGTCTCATTTGTTATCAAGAGCAAGATAATTTTAAAAAAGCTGAAATATTTCTTTAGATCTTTCTTGTTATTTTTCTCTTCAGTTTCACCGACAAGTTCAATTCTTATTGATGTAGCACAGTTGAATTCAGGTGAGATCAGATGTTGTTATTTTCATGAATGATAAGGGTTGTAGTGAGAATATGTAAACATAGTTGTCATGTTACCCTATCTTTGTTGAGTTATTTTTGACAAATATTTTATAAAAGCAATAGAGGACTTTATCAACTTTACAAAACCTTATCTGAACACTTAGGGATTACAAGAATTCTTCATAATTATATGCAAATCTGTAACTGTGTCTCTCAACTCCCCACTGAGTGTTCACTGTTCACGGTGATCATTCCAGACGTCAAAAGGTTAGCCTATTTCTAACGATTTTGAAATTCTGTCAGGTGTGTATCCAGCACTACCTCCAGTCACTGAGGTGGATTTAAGCCTGCTGCTTGATCAGGTCAGTGACTAACTGATAAAAACTATTGTGCTGTGTATTGAAAAAAATCATAAAGAGATCCTTGGAATCATTGGGGCTGCACCTCTTTAGCATTGAAAGCACAATGTCTCTCTACCTGTAGAAGATCAGCGGAGCTATTAGTTATAGCTTTAGAGATTAAGAGACCTTGGATGTTGCAACACAAATTTACAAGTCAACATACAATCTGCATCTTTATGATTTTCTTCAATACTACGAGGATCGTGCATCATACTGCATGTTGTTTATGTTTCTGTTTATCAAGTGTACCTTGATTTTGTTTCAGTGAGTCCCTTTTTCCCTCTCAGCTATAGAATTCTTTATTTTGTAACACAGGCTGAATGGGAGCTGACATTACACTATATTGTCGCTTTTTCATCTGTGATAAAGGATTCTGTCACTGGACTGACAATGTTTATTAAAATCAATTAAAGTCCAATTTCAATTTCTAATCTATTAGGTCTTGACAGTATGTATTAGGTTTTTTAGATTCTTAATCTTAGAGGCACCTATGTATTTTGAACAAGCTCTACGAGCTCCTTGACGCTATGTGGGTAAATAAAGTATTGATTGATTGATTGAGTCACAAAATGTCACTATTCAGTCAAATAAGGTCAGTACATTGTGTGTTTCAGTAAATGAGGTGTTCATACTGTACTTGTTAATTTTGAAATCTTTAGTCTAGAATAAAACGTTTAGTACATGCAATAAAAGGAGGTCTACAGTGTAATACCCACATTTATTTATATCACTATCTGTTGAAAATCTAAGCCATAGGAAGGCCATGATTGCAGTTTCTGTGGAACAACCGATGATTATTGGAGAAGCTGTTTTTTAAAGGTCTTTTTTTAATACGTCTTTTCAGAAACATGAATACGTTGTTTGGTGGGTAGCAAGAAGATTGTACCTCTTTATTTCCTACGTTAATCACCTTGCCAGGACTGATTAAAACAACATGTTTAGACATCCTCAACTTATAAAAATAGGTATCTCTTTTATACGCTGAGTACTTGAACCAACAGGGGTTATTCCTTAAGACTGGTCGCCAAGATAACTGTTTTATTTTTGCTGCTTTGCTCTTCAATCTTTTTCAGATCTGCTGTTCCCTTTTGAATTTAAGCCTCAAGTTCATTTCATATTACTGCCGAGTGCATGTTTTTGGAGTAAGTAATTTTGAGCTAAAAAGGGCTATTCCACATGAGACATCAAAATTTGACAGATTTTTAAATTCAAAATATGAGAGCCAAACTTACTTTTCATGAAAGCTTATACATAGTTCTATAAGAATCCAAATCTAGATTGGCAGTAGTGGCCACGTCCAGGGTGTGTGACGCAATTGTTTTTGAGGGTTTTTATTAACAGAATAAGCCATTTTACATACCAATATCTAAATGGCTCTATCTCAAAGAAATTGATTGCTATAAATCAGTTTTTGAGATCTTAACTACTCACTAGGATGGGCCTTTCAACGCCAAAAGAAAATAATTCTCAATCATTTAATGCCTCAGACAAACAAAGACATAAGTGTTGCAGACGTGTATAGTGGCCGAGAACTGCCATTAAACATATTCAAATTTATAGGAATTATTTTTGTTATTTTTTTTTAAATTTCGATTTATTTCTTATTTTTCTTTTTAAAATAAAAGCAAGTGAAAGTAAATGAAATGTAAAATAGAAATAAAATGAAACCAAAGATAAATGAAATCAAATCAAAATTAAATACTACCTGGCCAAGCGCTGCCACTAGTTTCATTTTTTTTTTTTTTATTGATTGTTGGAATAAGCTACCATCATCTGTCGTAGATCATGAATATGTAAATAGCTTAAAAAAAGCATTGAAAAAAGTCTATTTTAAATGATTTATAATACCTATAGAGCATAATTTTAAAATTCTTACGCAGGCATGTATTGTTAACCCTGCCATATCAATTACATTTCATTGACTCATTGACTAAGAATAGCGTCTACTGTGTTATACCTCATTTTTCAAAGCTTCCCGACAAATGTAAATGATGTGGACGGGTATTCTGAAGTTGTTCCGATTCCTCGTTGGAAACAGCCATAGATCTTCAAAATTCATGCGACCTGAACAAAGCAACCGCGTCCGCGCTCTTGAAATTTGCTCGGTTTAAACGCAGGAACTAACTGGATCGATCGAAGTTTGACTCGTGCACAAACAATGTTATAATATGAGTCAGCAGTTGACTTACCCAGTATTCCTGCAAAGGGAGATGAACTGCAACCAGAAGTGCGGTCCGAAGCGTTGGTCCTCGAAGGCGGCAAAGTGAACAGAGAGGTATTTGGCCTGCGCATGCGCGAGTGGCATTAGCTTAACGCCATTTGTTGAGTTTGCGACGCGTTTCTGCGAGGTTTCAACTGGACAATCGACACCTTTTTGTAATATTTTTTGAAGATGAATGAAGGAGTATGACAAGTTCACCAACATTTCTAACTATGTGGATATTCATGGTGTTTAATGGCTCTTCGGTTGAGGATATTTTAATGATGAAAGTGCGAACAAAACGCGAAAAAATCCCCAAAACTTGAAGTTTGAGATGGCTTACTTTGGTTTGCGAAACGAAACGAAACGAAAAGGAAAATCTATAGTTTGCGAAATGAAAAATCTGTAGTTTGCGAAATGAAAAGTCTGTAGTTTGCGAAATGTAAAATCTGTAGTTTGCGAAATGGAAAATCTGTGGTTTGCGAAATGAAATTTCCCTGTCAAAATTAAATTCTGGCGGAAGACTATCCTGGCGATCACCTTTGCATACATTTGCTAGGTAGGAGACCCTTGCGTTACATTTTCTAACAGGTCAGGGGAGTCTAACTTTTGGTTGAGCCATCATGGGTCGAGGGTCTTATGTCGAAGTCGAGGGTATTTAGTCGAGCGTCCCTTTTTTGTTTTTCTTTTTCGCAGCCTAGGCGAGGAATTTCATTTCGCAAACTACAGATTTTCCATTTCACAAAGTACAGACTTTCCATTTCGCATACTACAGATTTTTCATTTCGCAAACTACAGTTATTCCATTTCGTTTCGCAAACTACAGTAAGCCCTGCATATTTTTCAGTTACTTTTTAGTGAGGATAATTTTGCAAAGTACATCACAGCCTTGTACTATTTCAATAAATCAATGTAATTCAAAAAATGTTATACATTCAAGAAAAACAGTTACTATCAGTAGTGCATATACATTTGCGAATATGCATGTAACATTCTTTTGTCCATTTGCGGTTTGATACTTATTTATAAATTCACAGCCGTAGCGTATTACTAGCTGTAATTACAATAAAGCTGTAATTCCAAACATCAAACTATCTGCCTGGACTCTACAGAATCAACACTGAGAACCCTCAAACTTTTTAAGATATTGAACGTGCCTGGATAGCCCAAGTAGATTACCGTATTTGTTCGCCTATAAGCCGAGCGATTTTTCCAACAAATCAAACTGAGAACAGGTAAATTCTCGCCAAGGAAGGGGGTTCGGCTCATAGCCGTGTATTTTCACCAAAAAATATTTAAGGGTGCTTAACAAGATTCGAAATTCAATGTTTATTCGACTGTAAGCCGAGCGATTATCAACAAACACAAATTTCCGAGCTCACGAAGGGTAGGTACATGTAAATCATTGTTGGTTCTGCTCGACGGAAGCTCGAATCGCATAGGAGTTTCATCCATATTGAACAGCCTGGAGAGCGAATGGCCATACCGCTGCCAAAGTGCGATCACGAACTGATGGAACTGGATGATCTTTTCTTCCAGATCTTGTGGGAGTCGCTGGGCCAGGGTTGTCCTAGTGCGAAGGCTGATGGAATGGCGCTTTTTCCATCTCTGGTAGCAACCCAGTGAGGCTTTGAAGTCTGGATCACTGCTCAACTCCTTTGCCTTTAGCCGTAGAATTAATCCGCTTACAGCAATTCCTGTATAAGATAACAGAGATCAATTGTTTGACTTGTTTTGACGACATGAAAAACTGGCCAATCAGAAGCGGTCATTCCCACGGTTTGTGTAAACATTGCAACACGATCTGACAGATATCAGTTGATCGAAGCTTTTCATTGTTTTAAAGAAGCGAAAGACCTACCTTGACTCCCCTGCTCTGAAAACCAGTCCAGTAGTGTTTGATCCAATTCAGGATACTTTGGCGAAAGGCAGCCCATCGTCTTTCGCTTTGCTGACATTTTAAGCTCACCATAAAACAGGTTCGCTTAATCTTTTCGCCAGCGACGCACCATCGATTCACTGATTCCGTAATCTCTAGCGATGTCGGAGTTGTTCTCGACGGCCTCTGCTTCAGCAACGACTTTTAGTTTGAACGCTAAGTTGTATGAAGAACGACGAACTTTCGGCATGATGATCGATTACGATAACTTTGAAAGAGAGCGATTGTTTGAGACAGGATTCTGAACTCAGGTGAATGTTTTGTTATGTCACGCATGGTTCTATTTATTTACACATTAAATTCAACTTATCTGTGATTTGTTGTTACTTTCAATTAAACGACCAATAACAACTGAGTAAATAACCTACTTTTTGGTTACATGTTTCCCGAGGGGGAAGCTCCTTTTGTTTTCGGTTTATGTTAATTCATCTCAGTTAACGACACGCGTGGAGTACTTTGCAATTATTAGGTCTCGGCTTATAGCCGAATGTTTTTTGTTTATTTTTTATTTCAATGCAAAGCTGCTGACATGAAGAAGTTTAGGGTCTCGGCTTATAGCCGAGATCGGCTAATAGGCGAATAAATACGGTAGATACCGATAAGTGACCCTTCTGTCTAAAATGGTTCAAGAAGCTAGGACAACGTTCTTTTTGACCTGCGGGTAGTCCCTTTCTACCCAAGTGGCCTAATGACCCAGTTTCTGTAGTTGAACAAACAAAATCGAGTCCCAGACGATAGTTTTCCAAAGATTTAAAAATCGGTGTTAAACAATCTCCTAACGCAGGGTATACAGGTTATCACTTTCAATCATTTTCCAATTATTTGAAAATGGAGTACTTAAAACAGGCCCTTTTTGCACATTTTATTCCACATTATCCAAGAAGTTACAAACTGGACCTGTCAACCCGTCGTGCTGCTTAACCGACTAGCGACAAAGGGTGAAAAATACTACCGACTAAGTGACTGAATATTAACCGACAAGTGGACCCTCCTCCCCCCCATTCAGACTCTCTGTTGAGATAAGCGCTGAAAACTAGCAAAGTCATAATTTTGTCATATCTGAAAATTCGGGGCTATTAAGCAATGTCAGTTATGTGGGGTGTATCGCTAGTGACCAGAAACGCGAGAGATAAACCCCGTTCTCTGTTGTTATTTCAAATCTATACAAACTGTAAGTAACAGAAGTCTCCACGTGAAAATTAAGCATTGCAAACTCATTACCCGGTGTGATAGGGCGAGGTGCCGCGAAATCGACCCCGTTTTATGTTGTTATTTTGTAAATATCTGAAAATTGGGGTCATTAAGCAGTGTATTAGTGCAGGGTGTATGTGTAATCACTAGCAACTCCCGAAATCGACCCCGTTTTTTGTTGTTATTTTCTAGATATCTGAAAATTGAGGTCATTAACCGGTGTTTTAGTGCGAGGTGTATGGGTAATCATCGGAAACTCCCGAATCGACCCTGTTTTCTGTTGTTATTTTCTACCGAAATATCTGAAAATTGGGCCTGGAGCATTAAAGCAGAGTGTATAGGTTATCACACAGGAAACTCGCAAAATCGACCCCGTTTTTTGTCGCTATTTTCTAGATATCTGAAAATTGGGGTCACCAAACCAGTTTGTTAGTGCGGGGTGTATGGGTAATCACTGGCAACTCCCGAAATCGACCCCGTTTTTTGTTGTTAGTTTCTAGATATCTGAAGTTGGGGTACTTAACCGGTGTGTTAGTGCGGAGTGTATGGATAATGACTGGAAACTCCTGAAATCAACCCCGTTTTTTGTTGCTATTTTCTTGATATCTGAAAATGGAGGTCATTAACCGGTGTTTTAGTGCGAGGTGTATGAGTAATCACTGGAAACTCCCGAAATCGACCCTGTTTTATGTTGTTATTTTCAACTGAAATATCTGAAAATTCGGTCCGGAGCATTAAATCGGAGTGTATAGCTTATCACTCAGGAAACTCGCGAAATCGACCCCGTTTTTTGTTGCTATTTTCTATATATCTGAATATTGGGTCACTAAGCCAGAGTGTTGGTGCGGGGTGTATGGGTAATCACTGGCAACTCCCAAAATCGACCCCATTTTTTGTTGCTATTTTCTACATATCTGAAAATTGGGTCACTAAGCCAGAGTGTTGGTGGGGGGTGTATGGGTAATCACTGGCAACTCCCAAAATCGACCCCATTTTTTGTTCCTAGTATCTAGATATCTGAAGTTGGGGTCCTTAACCGGTGTGTTAGTGCGGAGTGTATGGATAATGACTGGAAACTTCTGAACTCCACCCTGTTTTGCGTTATTTTCTAGATGTCTGAAAATTGGGGTCATTCACCGGTGTTTTGGTGGGGGGTATAGGTAATCACTGGAAACTTCGCGAGAACGACCCCGTTTTCAGCTATTTTCTAATTTTCGGAAAATTGGGGTCATTAACCGGCCTGTTAGTGTGGGGTGTAAAGGTAATCACTGGAACCTCGCGAAATCAACCTCATTTTTCTGTTTATATTTTCTAAATATATGAAATTTGGGAGTAGCCGGTGGCCCACTCAACCCTGTTTTATTAGTCATTTTCTTGGCTCTTCACCCACCCTATATCTAAAGTTATGTCCTGTGTTTGCAACGACGACTCAGTATCAGACTGGCGTATTTATGACATAATACATTGCAGTTATTAACTATACACGTTGGATGATGGCTGTTGCCATACGATTTCTGAGCGTGGTATCCAAAATTTCACAGCTGAATTTTAAAAGGAGGTCCCATTCAGACCTGCCAAGTGTTCCATCTTTGAAAACAAGCGACAAGCTCAAAATCGGGGCAACGTAAAATACCTCATCAAAAAAGTCATGAACAACTGTATGATTGGCAGGTATCACACAATCTTTACAATCTATCCAAAAAAGAAAAAAATATTTAATGCTACTATAAATAATCTCCCTAGCAAGTGTAGTTAGCTTCGTAACTGTAAAATCAGAGTTGATTGTTCAGCTCAAACTAAGGTCAAAGCTATTAGTGTCCATCAGTGATTTGCCTTTCTCTTTTCTCCGAATGCACGACTGCTCGCACATTGAATATAATTAATTCCATACAGTACAATTCAACTTTTTTTAAAAAAGGCAGATATTAACTATCAGTAAAGAAATAATAAGAAGAAACCAAGGAAATTTTCCCTCAAAGGTGATTTGTATTAATTAACCGACAATATTTTATAGTTGTGAAATAATTTGCAACGAATCACCAAATTCAAAGCGACTTTACTATGGGTACATTTCATAAGAATAGAAACCATATAAGTTGGGTCCTGGTGAAGTACACTTAATATACTGAGATGAAACTTGTTCAGTGGAGAGCATTAAAGATAAATGATGTGTTGTTTTAATCCTATACGTGACACGTCCGCAGTAACAATTTAATTTAATTTTTTAATATACTCAATTTCAATTATACAGGTCTTAACATAATATACAAATTAAAGATAAATTAATGATTATTAAAAAAAATAAAAAATTTACAAGATCTAAATAATTAGGTCAGTTTATACAGAATTCAAAGATTCCTCATAAGAATAAACTGCCTCAATGAAGGGAAAAAAATTTTTACGTACAATATAGTAGCTCAAATAGCATAATTAACATGACAATAATTATTAATTAATTATAAAAATCTATCCTTATTTCCAGTAAATTTGTTTTGATAAAATTCATTAATACTGTTCTTAAATGATGAGAAAGATTCAATCATTCTAATGTGTAGTGGAAGAGAATTCCACAGGTCTACAATATGATTAAAAAAAGAAAACTTAAAAACATCAGTTCCAAAAAGGCCTTTCCCCAGTGTAACCTCACTATTTCTGATGTTATATTTAGACGTCTTAAAATTTACACATGACAAAACATTAAAATCAATGTAACCTTTAAGGCATTTAAAGGAAAAGCAAATAACAGCAAAGGAAAAAGCAATTCCTCGAAAATGAACTATAGAGTTAACATTCAAAAGTATGCTTAAAGGGTTACATGACTTTCATTAACAAAAATACTTTCTGGCTCCAGCATAATACTGTTGGTCTTGGCATTTCAATCAAGAGTGTATTCTCTTAGGCTAATTATTATCACTTAGGTTCTAGAATCAATATTGGGTCATTCTCTTCACCTAGATTATACTATTTAACATTTTATTGTAATGTAGCTAAATTGATCGATGATTTCATTTCCATTGATTGGTCTAATGCGGCATGATCTGAATGAACAGTCGCATTTTGGTTATACCTCTATGGAATTAAATTGACCTAACTTTGATACAGCAATCTGGCCTGATTTCGAACCAGATGGAGGGTTTTTAAAGTTAATTTATCAGTGAAATGTTCAGCAAATTAATTTAATTAATTTTAATTAATCAAATTTGTGACTGCAAAAAATACTTTAAATTTACTTACGGTAAATTATTACCCTAAGACTTCCTTCAGAGCTCAACTAAGGCAGATGATGGAACTTTAGACAACTTTCACTCATGACAATTCTGCTCGCTACTTATAAATGTTTGCATATCTAAGTAAAAAATTAGTATTGAATTTTGGTTTTGAGTTGGCGTCAGTAGAAAAACAACAAATTATTCATAACATTCTAGCAAAAGCTATGTCTTCAAGGAAGTAATTACTGTAGCTGTTTTGGTCCTTAATTGAGCCCTTTTTACACAGTACACAATCCTTGTTGACTAAGTGTAACTAAAATAACAGAGCAAATGGCCCCTGGTAAACAAAATGGCTCCCCAGAATCCAAATTTGCACAACACTGAAAGTAAAGAGGGCCATGGGCAGTGCAGATAATGTTCTTTCCCAGTACTTGATCATTATTTAAAACATCACTGTAATTAATTGTTTCTTAACTAAACCAGAAAAATTCTATTTCTGAAATAACTCATACATGCATTAAACTAAAATTTACATTCCTTTAGTACATTCCATTTGTAACTCAAACCACTAGTTACATACAAAACGCAGTTGTTTAATGATAACTTCTGCAGTTTTTTAAATACTTACTGTATTTCTTGTTGAAAAGGTCTTGCACATGAGCAATAGTAAATTGCTGATGATTTGCACCTATAAAACAGAAAGTAAACAAAAGACTTAATATGTAAACAAGATATGAATGGCAGCTACATGTAAGTTTCACATGAGGATTCTATTAAATGGCCCATACACTTCTTTGTGGTTCAACTTACATACATGTACCTTAATTTTGAAAAAGTCACAACACCTACAACATTAATGTTTAAAAACTCTGGAGTACTTGAAAATAAATTATTCTTGGTATCAAAACCAGTCCCTATCAAATAGGATTTTGTACTGTAGTCCCATGAGATGCAACCCCTCACTGAAATTCCTTGTCTCAGACTCTAAGGTAGATGGCAAGATTGTTATATAGGTGACTCAATCAAGACATTATCCTGTTTGCTAAGATCACAGCAGTGTCTGCATCTTGATCTTACTTATTAACATCCTCTTTGATGCAGCTCTTGAAGACATGCTCCCTTCCTTGAAACAAAGTGCCAAATTGTGCCGTTCATTTTTCATAGTTCTTAGCTTCCATTAATGGGCACTTCATGAGGTCCACCAACACCCACAAAAAGGATGTTTTATGTTCCAGTTCTCCCATAAAATGGCAAACCTTAATCAGTGAATGAAATATCTGCAGTGCTCTGTTTGTAAGGGTAACTCATATAGGGTAATTGCTTTATTAAAATCTTAATGAAGGCGAGGGCAATCAAACACTAGAAAATATACACAATGTACACCATAAAACAAGAGAGAGGCAAGACTGGGGAGGAAAAGGGTTGATTAAGAACCTGTCATCTATTATATGGCCACAATCCACAAATAGGATATTGGCTGCAGATGCCATCTTTGGTTTAAAATGCAAAACAGTACACTCGATTCCATATTCTTAACCTCGCTCAAAGTGAATAATTATGGTGTACTTGTCACATAAAATTTCACTGTTTGAAAGCAAATATTGTCTTCTTACCAAAATATTCTCGAAATTTTATGCTCATCCCTTGATTAGTTGCAAGAAATGCTGTTCCAGCCCTAGATGCAAGGTTGTACACTTCACCACTGATATCCAGATATAATGTGGATGTCTGACAACCCAAATCTTCAAGAACCAGGATTTATACATGCAATAAAATAAGGCAATTAAAAAGGTTATATTATCTTCAGTCTTAATTATTAAGATATAGGTCTAACCCGAAAACACTTCTTTTAAATCCCCTAAGGAAATGCTCAATATGAATCATTCATAATTACCGTTAGTATTATTAATGTTTTTTGAAGATAGGCAACTTAACTCTATCAGGGTGAACATACACAGCTGTATTAATAGTACCTCTTCCAAAAGTTTCTTTCTGTGTCTATCAATTAGTTTTCTTTTCTGCTCCTCCGTGAGTTCTGATACTTTGACATTTAATTCTTTATAAACTTTTGCAGAATCCACAAACTTTTTTTTCTCCATGTCACTTCTTTCTCACCACTTTTCAGATGCTTTCTTATTCTTCTGTTGGTAGGTAAGACCTTTACATTCATCTGCAACTCAGTAAAAGAACATATATGATTCATGAAAAATATATGACCAAGTGCACTAATCACATGCAGTGATGTCAGTCAAGACCACCTTACAGCCACATAACACTTACTGATTACTAAATTAAAGATCAGTCATTTCCCAACAATGAGCTATCAACAGATTCATGATTCAAAATAACTATATATTGTATTGTGATCTGCAACAAAGCTTACGTTTGACCACTTGAAAATTGTCAAGGTATCAATGAAAGGCCTGTTTCCTTTCCAAAACTTCATGCAAGCTAGAGCAGTTCTGAAAAGAATGTCTGAGTGAGAAAAAAATTATTTTTATAGGCTACAATAACACAAATCAAAACCATTGTTTCTAATGTTAATAGCTATGATGTCAAGCAGTAACAATACTTAATCATGACATTAAGCATTATACCACATAATGGGTTATAATAATAATAATTTACATTTCTAGAGCGCTAAAATTATAAAATATTCTAAAGCGCTTTACAACATTATTAACTACAAATATTAAAATGATAAACGACAAAATATCAAAACAAACTGTAAGCCAGCTTGAATAGATGTGTCTTAAGCTTTGACTTAAAAATCGTTACACTTGGACTGTTTCGAATTTCAAGCGGCAGTTCGTTCCACAAAAAAGGTCCAGAACGGGCAAAAGCATGATCACCAAAGGTCTTAAAGTTAGTTCTTGGGACCTTACGGAGACCCTGATCGCAGGAACGTAGCTGATGACCCTTGACACTGTGTGGCTGCAGATATTCTTTTATGTATAGTGGGCCTTGGTTGTTTAAAGCTTTATAAATTAAAAGTAACGGAAAGAGTACCATATAACCCCATACATTAATTATGCATTCAATTTCATTAATTATGTATGCACCTCATTGTTTTTAAGACAATGACTTATTCCCATGGGTTTAGCATATATACATTACTAATAAGTACTTACTGCTTCAATAAAAGAGAAATTGATTGAAAGCGGCGTTTTCGTCTCCATTCCTTTCTCACGTTCTTCTCCCTTCTCCCCTTCGTTCCTAAGTTCTCCTCGGTTTTTTTTTTTTTTCTTTCCTTTCCTTTTTACCTTCTTGGCAGTTCTGCTGAGCCTTGAACCATCGCTCCTCAGACAACGCGTTATTATCACACAATTATGAAACCATAGCCTTACCACTATGCTACGCAAACCAGGTAGGAGTTCCTCTCCAAAAGCTACATTTTTTTTTAACCTTTCAGTAAAAAAATTTTCATAACAATATGTGCATTGATATAATGCACCAAAGGTCCCCTTTGCACTAAAGAATGGATTTCTTCTTCTCTACGATTGGCCAAATACCACATAGAAAACAAAATTTATTCATACCTCTTTCTAATAACATCAACGAAAGAAGAAGATAGAAGGAAGAACAACAACAACAACTCGGAGATGGGGAGACTGAATTTTATTCGACTTTCTTGAATATTATCGGATCACGACCGGTGTATACAGTGGTGTAAGGATCACAACCCGCTTGTGACGTGGGTAAAATGTCCTCGAGCTGGGCGCAGCAATGAACTTAGCTGGACGCGACGTGCTTCATCGCGAGACGGGTACGAGTGGCGATGTTCAAAAAAGGGTTGCGATGGAATGGCTTCAATGCGCCGGAATTCACCGGTGCGCACACACAGGATATCGAAAATACATGGTGGGGAATCAAGCGAGGTTTGCCCCAAACATGAACATCCAAAGGACTTTTCGATGGCTACCTACAAGAATATATGTGGCGTCAGCACTACGGAAACGATCCCTTTGGAAACGTTATCGAACATATCGCCCAACTTTGTCAAGTCCAGAAAGACTAGATACAAAGGTTTCTTTGCATCGCTGTATGCACCGGCCTTCACAAACAATTTTCATCACTAGGACACGAAAGGATAATGAAAGAATCAACCAAAACCACAAGAACAGGTAAGACACAAAATTTATTTAAACTTTGCAATGACAAACTTCAAAGCCTGACCGTAGACTTGATGTTATTTTCCGGCCAATTTTACGCTTTCAAAGCGAAACTGAACATTCAGTTATATTTCAAAATTAAAAACCTCTGGAAAATTACTTGAGTTTTCTGTTTTGCAAAGCCAAAACGCACCAAATTTACCCTGTTTCAAAAAAGACTTAGAAAAAAAATCCAAATTTTCAAAACAAAGACTACTAGTCTCTGCGGTGTTCTATTGTTATCGC